>NC_066286.1:10007500-10317248 GCF_905404315.1 Leptidea sinapis | reverse complement strand
AAATTCAAATTAAGAAAAGCGAAACAGTTTCAGAGTTCTGCATTGTTGTTTTCAATACATACTAAGCAAATCAAATTCTGGTAAATATTGTAAATGGCTCCAAAATTATTGATCGCTTATTTTGTAGTTTAGGAGTAATTTCGGATTCTTTTTAGAATTGACTAATAATTAACAAAAATATAATATCCATTGTCAATTTACGTAAACATTAGTCAACACAGTCTACGTGTAATTAAAATACTTTATACTTTAGAAAATATTGATAATTTAGAGTAGGATGAATTAGTTTTTTTTACAATCATAGATATAAAAATATATTCCCTAACATCTAATAAACATAATCAAAGCAATATCTAATATAAAACTAGCGATTAAGACTGAGAAGAAGAAAGAAGGACCAGAGGATAATTATACTACATAATAAAATTCGTTTTGTCATCTCTCAGCTGTCCTAATAGTGTAATAATGGACAAAGATATGGTTGCTATCATCAATCATGGCACATAACATACAATCTTTCTGCATCATAAGACTATCAAATTATTTCAACTACTAAAACATATAATATTTTAGTATATCGTCTAAACTGAGATTATTTGAGAGATTTTGAAGTCATTTAATTTTAACATTTCTAACTAAAATATGATAAGGATTTTGTTTAAATTTGTCAATGTATAAAATTTGCAATAATTTGTATAAAGAAATTTAATGTCGAATATAACACAAGTCGGAGTAATATTCTTTCTACACTCGTATGCTTGCAATTATGTGTACATATTACGAACTTATTGAAAATTATTTTACTTCAGCGATTATTTAACCGCTTTCATTAGCACCGCGAGAAGGCCATACTAGTTATGTTTAAGATTGAAAGCTTCATTATACCTCGGTCCATTATTACGCGTTATAAGTCAATAATTATGTTTACTCGGGTGTATCTCAGAAACCGAAGCTCACGTTGTGTCCGGCGCTCTTGCTTGCCAGCGACGAGCGTGGGGAGTTAGGTCCGGTCACCCTTAGCCAGTTTGAGACCTGCAATAACGAATATATTTTTATAGTAGTAATCTCTTAGAAGAAATAGTACTCCAGTATTCTTTTTGCCCCCTTAAAAATATCATCATTAGTATAATGTTATGTGTAGGTAATAGTTACAGACAATAATAATGTTGTCACAAATTTTCTGATAGTTTACATAATCTGCAATTGTGTTGTAACATTATAGAGTCTGTATACAGTATAGCATTACAGATAAAAGCAGAAATACAGTTAAAAGCTGATATTTTCCATGGGAATTCAAATATATATAATATGGGGTAGGGAGGTCCGCAACTATGCCCACGTAGAATTAAGCGTATTATTTTAAATTATGTAACATATTCCTTAGAGAACCGATTCGAATGAAACACAATGTAAAAGTAACGGAAGCTGTCATGTCAAATTGAAGACCGTTTTCAAATCGGTTTAACCTTTCGTTAGCGTTAGACAAATAAACTGACATTATTTCTTAAAACTCGACCTTTACAAACCTAGCTGTTTTGTAAACAACTTGTTTATTATTTCTTATTGTTTACTATTACTGTTTGACATCATTCGAGAATAATCCTGACTGGTAGACATAGACTCAGCGCGATTATAACTAGCGATATGGGTAACGAGTAATTAATACCTGAAAAGTATTTTACTAACTGCTGGGACAAGTAATAAATTATTTACGGAATTATAGTGACGAAGCCAATTCGGATGGGCAGCGTTTGGGAAGCTCCACACACCACATACCACAGTGTCGAAGCGTAGAAGTGTGAAGACGAAGGTTTTCAACCAGGTTGTGTTGCCAGTTATGATTAGCTGTACGCAGACATGCCTTTTCCCTGCGAGATCGGATCAGAAATGAGGAGATCCGAAGGAGAAACAAAGTCCGACATTGCCTAGATGGTTGCGAAACCGATATTTCAGTGGGCAGGGCGCATAGCTCGACGGACAGATGGCCGTTGGGGCAGTAAAGTCCACGTACCGGAAGACCGACGATCTGGTCAAAATCGCCGGAATAGGTTGGATGAGATTCCGGGTGAAATGATGACTGGTCTTTCCTAATCCCTATAGATGTATAGAAGATTTGTGATACCTGTAAGGACACGGTCCTGTCCTCCTTGAGTCCGTGCGCGTCCTTCTTCGGAGTGCTGCAGGATGTCGGGGTGGAGCTCCCGTACGGGGTGATGACGGGGTGTGGGTACTGCCGGCAGGGCGTGCGCGGTGAGAAAGTCGTCGATATGCTGTCTTCCAAGTTACAAGTACCCACCCAACTGCAAATGGAGACCAAACAAAATAATACTATTTTGCTATGCCCTTTTTCAGTTTTTTTTTTATGGAAAAGTACTATACTATATATATGTATAATACTAGATACTACTACCGCTTCGGAAAAAAATGGCGCTCTGAGAGAGAAGAAGCGGCGCAAGAAACTCTCCCAGCATTCTTTTTTTGCGCTCTTTTCAAGATAGAAGAAGAAGGTAGGTTGTATCGTCCCGGAAACACTGCTATGTTGTTCGTGAAAGAAAGTTCCTTGAAAAGTGCACTCATCCAGATGGTGGGGATGATAAATTAATTTGTGGCGTGTCGTGCAAAGGTGGATTTCAGGAATCAGGTCAAACAGCTCTTCGAAACACTCCCCGTGATAAATATGGAGGAAATCACACAATTAAGCGACGTCTCTATGCGACACCAGGTGATCGAAAGTTTCTGTATATTGATGTGATAACTGGGCCGAAACTGCGTCAACCATTTCGTACAAAATATGCAAGCAGAAAAAAAAATTCATTTCTTTGTAGAAAAGGCTTGTTCCTTTAAGTACCTTATTTATATGATAATTTCTATTTCATTTTCTAGCATTATTACCAGTCGGCAGTAACCGTGGTTTACGTGTTTCGCCTCTGCACGAGGCATCCTCGGGAGATGTTGACTCGCCAAACTTGCCACGGGACTGAATATGTATTGAAAGTCTCGTGCCAGAATTTGCACTCAAGATAACTCAAAGAAATTGGATAATAGCTCAGCCTAGGCTTGTTTTGGTTTGTCCAAAGCCTGATAGGAGAAACTAGTTTAAACTAGTCAGCGCCGGTTTATCCTATGGCCTAAAGGATGAACTGATTTGGTCTTAGAAAACCTAGTTTGTCCTGAAATCGGGTTTAGCCGGTAACATCTTTACCTATATATATAATTCTTCTGTACTTGGCTGCACCGATTTAAATGAAATTTTCTTTTTGTGTTAAAGTGGATTCGAGGTAGGTTTAGATTCAATTGATCTACCTCCTAAATGGCTGGACCGATTTTGATGACTTTTTTAGAGTATTCCAGTAAATTTGAGATTGGTTTAGATTCTCAATACAGTCGACATATAATTCTCCTACGTATGTATGTGATCTCCTCTTAACGTCTGGACCGATTTTTCTAATTTAACACGTGTGTACACGACAACGTCTGTCGGGTCCGCTAATATAATTATATATATATATATATATATATATATATATATATAGCAATTGTATACCTGGTTCTCTCTTCCGGGGTGTAGAGAGCTATGGTGTGTCTCCAGCGGAACACGTAGGGGAACTCCGTCACGGATATGTCGCAGCTCGATATCGCGTCGTACACCAGCCGATCCATTTTGGTCGGCTCCTCGCTATAACACGATATACAGTATAATGAAAACTAATATTGTATTAATGTAAGTCTTAGACAATTTAGGCTATGGTCTCGTATTTTGCGCCGTACGTGACGCATCCGAATACGGACGCCGCGTCTCTAGTCATTTCGAACCATTGCAGCGTGAAGGTCGTCGCTCGCGTCACACAAAATGATGAGGTTTGATAATGGAAAAGACGAGTTGTTGATTGAATCATGAATCTTATAATGCAGTGCATGATAAAAGTGACAGGAATCATAAAAACAAACACTACCGCACGTGACAGCTCGCGAGTCACGCCAGACGTACCTTTGTAAGCCACGGAATTGAACGTTGACGCTAACACAAAACGCCGCGTACGGCATAAAATAGGAGACCATGGCCTAATACATTTAAATAGACTATTACAGCTGTGAACACGTCGATAATAGCGGCGAACTGTCAACACCTATTGTTAATAACATATCGACGTAGCTTAGCATGCATACAAAAGTAATAAACCTGGCCTGATTTCATCGGTTGTCTAACAGAGGCTCTTTCTAAACGTATAAATGATCTATGATATGAGTTTATTTGTGAAGCTTTCAGGCCTATGATCAAATGGACAAAGAAAAAGAGACGGGCAGCACCGGATAATCAATATTAAAATATGACTTAACAAATTAGAACTCTTCGCCTAAATCGCATTTGTAATTTGTCACAAATTATTTTTTATGCGTTGCAAATAGATTTTAGTTTGCAAATGTGAGTTCTGGCGACATTGGTTCCGATACTAAGGAAGCTTAGAGGCACTTTTGCTTGTTTAAACCATTTGTCACATGTTGCTTGGGCCTTAAATTTGTATCTAGGCCAATAAAGATAAAAAATGCAGTTGTATTTGTAGAACTTGAAATTTCATAATGTTTAATAAAAATTTACTTATTATATTTAAAACTTATTTCAACAATACACAGTACAAACACATTGAACTTTTCACTAAATCCATTCAATTTCACTTAGGTATAAGATATACACAGCACTAATGTTGCACAATACGTCAGCTGTATAGCTACAGATATACCGCTATAAGCATTTCGGTGACGCGATCTAGCGAGATTTCACTAGAAGATCAGAATAGTTACATAACTATATATTATATTTATTTTTTAACTATTTATATATCGCGTGTATATTTACTCATGAGCATAAGCGACCTATAAGATTTTCCCCGACCATAAAGTGTCCAGAGCGGGAAAGAAGTTTACACTTCAAAAATTAACTATTAAGTATGTTTATTTTTTACTGAGGCAATATTGTACGAAAAAAAGATGCAAAATATTCCTTAACACAGTATTTATATTATATTTAAATAAGGTTTATATCAAACATACCCATATATGAACGCCTCAGCAAGAGCTCTATCGGTCGCATCCTCCATCACCTCCTCGTCTTCATCATCACCATCTTCACCACTCTCCGGCGCCGTCACGTACTCTTCCTCGTCTGAATTACCCGGCTCGTCAGAATCGTCTTCTGATATCTACCACAAGTAATTCATCAATCTGGCTATTTAAAGACGTAAAAACGAAATATTTCGATAAAATTTAAACACTGTTATTAACAGAAATTATTATAAAACGAAGGCTATTATTATTTTTTGGTTCACCTGTAGATTATACACTATTACAAAATATTAAGTATTATTTATGGTGTAAACCCAATTACAGGCAAACCGGCATGAATTATTGATTTGCACAAGTGCAAGGGTTGCAAGCTTACAATGAAAAATAATGTATTAAATTGTATGTTTTTTATGACAGTAATGTAATGAAAAATTGAACAAGTGAAAAAAGAAAAAATATTTTTTTTTATATGCAACCAAACCATCTAAAACATTTGCAATGCTCCAGTGATTTATTTTTAAAAGATCACCGTTGCCAACACTCTTAAGATCGCTGGATCGTGTACAAGTCGGTGCCAAGCCAATAGTAGGTACCTACACTCGCCACGCGTGACCTTGAGAGGGATAGCTTTGTCGAACAAAACAGCCCAAGCGTGGAGACGTCATTGATAATTACCGTATATAAATAAATAAAGCTGTTTAAAAAACCAAATCAAATCAAATTCATTAATATTAAAGGCATTAGATTTGCATAAGAGGTGTATTAAATTTAATCTTTATTAAGTTAATTTAGCCTTTGTAGATTTTTTTGTACATGCACTTTTGTCGATAGTTTTGTAAATTAGTCGATACAGCAGATATCGATATGGGAAGCAAGGTCATTCATTGGTTTGGTTGTTGGCACAAAGTTCCTTGAACACCACACTGTGGAGTTGGACGCGTTCCTCTAATTTCGCTGACATTTAAATTCCACAATGTGATTTACGATAAACTTTCACCCATAAAAATATCTTCATATTGCGGAATGGACTTCCCTACCCTATATTGCAATATTTATATGACATGGCTTCCAGAAAAAAAGGTGTGTGCCTGGCTCGAATTAAAATGAAAATATTTTACATATTAAATTTGGAAACAAAATTTATGAACGATGCGGGACTCGAACCCGCGGCCTCTAGTGTTTCGTCTGAACTCTCTTCCACTGAGCTAACCGTTCGAGTGACGTATCGTAAGATAAATCTATAGGCAATACGACATGAGTACCTTCAAAATAAGCGCGTACACCTTCCTTAAAAGCCGGCAACGCTCTTGTGATTCCTCTGGTGTTGCAAGAGAATGTGGGCGGCGGTGATCACTTAACACCAGGTGACCCGTACGCTCGTTTGTCCTCCTATTCCATAAAAAAAAAGGCTCAATCCCAATATTTGCATATAAGGAAGATGACTGATGAAGATGGAAGATTTAGGTTAGGCAAGTATTTTCAAATACCTATATGCCTCAGACCTGAGGAATACAGGCGCAAGCAAAGACTGTTCTTGTGACTTGTGTTGGTTAGTAGATCGTCTGTCCTCTTATCCCAAAGAAAGTCACAAGCTATACATACCTCAGCGGTGATCACCTCACACTTGGATACGTCCAGCGTACAGGTTGCGGCGTTGTCACCTGCCGGGGAGTTGACGCTGATAGCTTGCTCGGTGCAGCTCTGTTGTGCCCCGTCACCTGGATTGGTCAGTCATCAACAATATAAGGCATGCCTGTATTAAAGAGACGATGGCTGGTCTATGCGGTTTAGATTCGTTCGGAAATCTACCTTATAGTTATTATTAACATAAGCAAAAATTTTTTTATGAAAATAAGGGACGAGACGAGCTGGATGTTCAGCTGATGGTAATTGATACGCCCGATACGATTACAATGCAGTGCCGCTCAGGATTGTTGAGAAACTGAAAAATTCTGAGCGGCACTACAATTGCGCTCGTCACCTTGAGACATAAGATTTTAAGTCTCATTTGCCCAGTAATTTCACTTGCTACGGAGCCCTACAGACCGAAACACAGTAATGTTTACACATTACTGCTTCACGGCAGAAATAGGCGCCGTTGTGGTACCAATAATCTAGCCGGCTTCCTGTGCATTTGAGCCTCCAACTAGTTTATTTTTAACATAAATCATTGTATTTGTTGGATGTGATTACTAATAATTACAGTAATCACGACCATCATGTTCATCATCACCAGCTTCGACAATTTATACGTCTAAATAGAACCTCTAACTGTTGGGCAACGCATGTCCACAGGCCAGGTTTATTAATTTAGTGTACATGACGACAAGCTACGTTTTACACTCGCGATATGGATGTCACTTTGTTTTAGTGTGCATAAGTTACTGAAAATAGAGGTTAACAGTTCCCCGCTATTTTTTTCAACGTTTTCACAGCTGCCATAGTCTATCTAGACGTATAAATTACTTAAACTACTTTTTTATGGAAAAGGAGGAGAAACTAGCGTACGGGTCACCTGGTGTTAAGTGATCACCGCCGCCCACATTCTCTTGCAACACCGGAAGAATCACAGGAGCGTTGCCGGCCTTTAAGGAAGGTGTACGCGCTTTTTTTGAAGGTACCCATGTCGTATTGGCCCGGAAACACCGCACAAGGAAGCCCAAGCTTTTGTTGTTTAATTACGCATTTCCATTGAACTATTTCTGTGACCATCACACTTAGGCACGTGCATTTTCGCTCGTAATTCAAAGTGTATTTATTAAAATGCTATAATTTAGTAAGTTGCGAGTATTTTTTGCTTCAATTGATTCAAAATAATGACAATACATTTATTGACATTTTTTTTCTCAAAACTCAACTTCTCTAAAGTGGTTGTAAATGGTAAAATGTCAATTTTGATCTAAATGAGTATATAGGATTAGATTTTCTTCAATTGCAAATAACAATTTGATAGATGAAGTATATTATATTATGTTGATGCTTTGTTTTTTACAACTCTTGAATACAATTTATTGTAATTATTTGAAGAAACTCTTTTTACTGCTTAGACTGAGTGTCAAAATAAATTTTAAAAGTAAAGAACTGAGAGTTCAACAAAGCATACAAGATTTTATGACGATACGTCACCCGAATGGTTAGCTCAGTTGGAAGAGCACTGGCGCGGAATGCCTTGGGTTCGAGTCCCGCAGCGTTTATAAAATTTCGTTTTCAAAATAAGTGAAGTTGGCATCAAAATAGTTTCGAACACTCACCAATATCATGATCAAACACCAATCTCCTGATCATACTTTCAGTCTTGGGACTAGTTGACAGTATTGATCGATTCTTCCTAAACGAGGCATTCTTTTTACTATTTCGTTCAAACAATTGGATCCTCCAATCGCAACCACACGAAGAAGCCTTCTCCCATATCTCACTACACTCACTCTCCGACACAGCTGGTGGCTTAGTCACCTCACAATCAGTTAGTTCCTCACACAAATAACTAGAAACACAGCGAACATGTCCATCAATATTGCTCTTACTCCGGCGACTATTGGAATTCCTTTCATCATCAGAACTGAATATATCATCATTTGGACACCGCAGCTTCACTAGGAACTCCACTAAATTATTTATATCATCCAAATCTATTGTTTGCTGTTTAAGTTTGTATATCACTAATTGTGCCAACCGGGAGTGAATTAAAGCAAAATTTATTGATTTAAATCTTTCATCGTCCATATATGTATGAATTGTATTCTGTAAGTGCTTCGCCTCAGATTTTAGAGATTCACCAGCTACTTCTGGTTCCGCTGTCAGTGAGAAGATCAGGGCATCTGCTATTCTTTTAGCAAACACTTGACAAGTTCTTTCAATACACAGGAGCTGATTAACGGTGTGATTGACTTGAGGAGATGTTTCACCGTTAGCAACAAGTTTGGCAGTCGGTTGACGACATAGTCTTTGTCGGATCGGATCGGTTTTCCTCCAATGCGGACGATCAGATATCGTACACGTTTTCATTGCGACGCATAGCTCCGACATCGGGCTTAACGTCGCGTCACATTTGATGCTATTCTGCGTGTTATTCAAAGTTATCCTGGATAGAGACAGATCGACTGGCGATTGTGTTTTGCAGTTGTCAGTGTAGGCAAATGAATAAGCAGCATCATATTTAGCTTTAAGATATTCTTCGAGCAGTTTCAAGCCCTCTTTGGAACGCAGGTTGGTAAATGTGTCCAAAAACGGCCAGTACTCTTTCCATCCGACATTCATTTGTTCCGCTAGAGTCCTGTAATCAAATATAACTGTGGTTTATTACTCCATGTACTTTATGTAGGAAAAAGATGCGCCGGCAGTTTCAACTGCGTGTAATATTTTTCTTTTACAATACATGTAATGCATGAGAAATAGTAAATTAGTCTCCCAGTTTTTTTTAAATGTACTGTACTGAGGAACAACCATTTAAAGCACGCTGACTCTTTGTTCAAAAGGGTCAATTTCTATCCAAAGATCTGACAAATTTTTTTTACTAATATAAATACTCTTGGTGCTGACAAAGCAAACGGTTAAGACACAGTGTATATATACGCTAAAGCATTATGGAAACTAAGTACGAACAAACGTAATCTGTGTCGGTCTGTTTTAACTTTTTTTTTTCTTATTTTCTGATTGTACTAGGCCTCTGTTTACGGCCTATATGATTATTTATATTAAGCACTTTTAGAAGTACTCATAGATAACGATATTATTGATCTTATTTGAAACTAATTTTGATCTAGGGTTAAAAAACAAGGACTCTTGAATCAAGAACGTTCGAAGGGATAAATGGCGGCTAATATTTCCTCTCAAGGGCTCATTAAGACCAGTTTAATTTTTTTAATCTTCATGTCATAAATATATATCGACAAACATGCATATAAATATTAATAATATGCCAGTTTTAGATAATTTATGATGAAATGCCAATGCGCCGAAAATGTTAATTACATTAACGTGCGTGACAAGCTACGTCTTACATTTGGAATTTGTATTCCACTTTGTCTTAGTGTACGTGTTTTGCTCAAAATAAAAAGGCATAAAAGGCATTTATTTTCTCAAAATTGATTCGTTTAGAATTCTTTTTGATGTCATTTCTAATAATTACTAGATACTACTAACGCTTCGGAAACAAATGGCGCTCTGAGAGAGAAGAAGCGGCGCAAGAAACTCCCCTAGCATTCTTTTTTTGCGCTCTTTTCAATAAAAATATACAATATTGTACAGTCATTTCTATCGCTATAAAGAAATCATAATCTAGTCCCAGGCTGTCCTTACATTTAGATATTCAGCAGTGGAGTAATAGGATTTACGACAGAGCCATTTTTTTATAAAACATTTAAATTTATTTATAGATAATGCCTGAACAGTGGCAACTGGGACTTTATTATAGAAGTGTATACATTTACCCTTAAAGCTATTATGTATCTTATGAAGCCTACTAGAATTAGTTACAAGCAATCCCTTATTTCTAGTGTTATAATATATAGAGGTTAACAGTCAATCTCAATTTTTTTCGACGTTTTCACAGCTGTTAGTCTATCTAGACTTATAAATGATCTAAGATGCCATCAACGACGATGACGACCAACATGTAAGTGTTCCTAAACAAACTTTTCTATTAAAATGTTATGTTACCTCCCAACAGTTTCCAATCCCTTCGTGATTTCTTTAAGTCTGAAGGTCGGAGGTCTGAGAGAGCGGGGCGGAGTCCTCCACAGTCGCCGGAACGATTCCGCGTCCCTCTCCTCCATGGGTCCAGCGAACGCGCGGATCTCATACCGTGGGGATAACGGGTCCTGGTTCAACTCCTAAAACGATTTTTATTATATTAGCATATTATTTGTTAAGTTTTTCGTAATTTAGTCTTTGGAACTATTTTAATTATATTTCACATATACTACATCTAACAACATCAATGTTATTAAATTTTACAATCAGATTGAAGATCTACTTAAAAATTCGGAAAAGAACTTATGGTCAGGCAAGATATAGATGGACTGGAATATCTGTCACACAGAGGGCGAGAGGGGAGCATTTTTATAAAAATAAGGGACGAGACGAGCAGGACGTTCAGTTGATGGTAATGGATACCCTACCCATAACAATGGAATGCCGCTCAGGATTCCATACAAACCCAAAAATTCTGAGCGGCACTACAATTGCGCTCGTCACCTTGGGACATAAGATGTTGAGTCTCATTTGCCCAGTAATTTCACTAGCTACGGCGCTCTTCAGACAGAAACACGGTAATGTTTACACATTAGTGCGTCACGACAAAATAGGCGCCGTTGTGGTACCCATAATCTAGCCGGCTTCCTGTGCAAAGGAGCCTCCCTCTGGTAAAAGTGCGAGTAGTTGTGGATTGTGCGGAGCTAGGAAGAGTTAGTTAGCAAGTCCCATCTAGGTGACTAACTAACTAACTAACTGATACTAACCGGCGGCTCGGCGGGTGTGAAGACACGCCCCACAGTAGGCGGGGCCGACCCGTCACCTGCGTGCCACACGGGCACGTAGTACCGCTCGCTCAGCATGCGGGCAATGTTCGCTGACGTCACCGCACCGCACTCTGGCACGCGCTGGCATATTACCTGAAATTCAACACATGTTTCAATTCATCGTTCTCAAGTACAGTTAGCGCGCGAGTTGAATGGAAATTGAGCGCGAGTTGAATGCAGTCGGGGACTATGGTAGAGAGCGGGAGCAACTCCCCCCGCAGTCCACACGCTTCGCCGCGCGTTCCTACAGTCAAAGTTCTTTATTTGCCAGAAACATTCGAAAAGTAAAGTTGTTATATATTTAAGAGCAGGCAATATATGTTTCGTTTTGACAGACATGCAAATATTATTGTGATTTCGCTTCACACTATTATAAACCTAACACAATCAATAATTACGTCTACTTTTAATTTTACCAACGTAAAGCCGTAATACCTACTTGACCCTACAATACACAATTACTAGTTATTTATGCAACTGTTGTGTAATAAGGGGTATTAAAACAAGAATATGGATTTATAGAAAACATAGGAGTGTTGTTGTGAAATTACAACATTACAACACTCGTTTGGATGATGTAATGGTTATTAGAACATTGGGTGTTTTAATGTTGGCAATAAGCTAACTGTTTCAGAATCTTTAATAGAGGATTTAAAGCATGGGTGTAGATAAAATAAATAACAGTGTAGTGCTGTGCCGTCCTTGACAGTCATCTTACACTTACCGTGCTATCGCGTTAATACTAAAGGTACGATAAATAAAAAAAAACAAGTTTTTATTCATCGCCACGCACGAGAAATGGCGAAAAATGATTTGGGCATGTGTGTTGAAGAAAGGCAGAACAAACATATGAGATTTGATTATTAGGTTAAAATGGGAAACCTTTATGCAGAGAAATGCTTTAAGGACTGTGCAAATTTCATCCCACGGTACAGTCACCGACTAGTGTGGCGATTCAATGACAATCACAATGTATTCATATATATAAGCTTGTTAAATATTTAAACTTAATGTTATTTTATAACAATGCATTTATAAAAGAACGATTTAAATAAAATATTCTCAGTCAAATTTATCGGCAGACTCATGATTAGGTATAGTTGTAAATTATAATTAGGTCACAGCACTATCCATTCACATTCCTGAACTCCGCAATCAACTCGCGCGATATCTGTATTGACGCTTCATTTTCTTCTATCACACTTTCACTTTGCAAAAATAATATTTATTTATTATTCACAATTAATAACGTAGTGTGCCATATGAAAATATATCATGCTTAATCATATTGGTAATATTTTTTTTATGGAAAAGGTGGACAAACGAGCCGCTCACATTCTCTTGCAACACCTGAGGAATCACAGGAGCGTTGCCCGCCTGTGTTGTATCGTCCCGGAAACACCGCACAAGGAAGTTCATTCCACAGCTTTGTAGTACGTGGAAGAAAGCTCCTTGAAAACCACACTGTTGAGGACCGCCACACATCCAGATGATGGGGATGATATCCTAACTTGTGGCGTGTCGTACGAAGGTGGAAATCGGCGGCAGGAATCAGGTGAAACAGCGCTTCGGAACACTCCCCGTGATAATTGCGGTAGAAGACGCACAATGAAGCGACGTCTCTACGCAACGCCAAGTGTCATATCGCCATATTAACTGTATGTTCACGCAGGGACATTCCATATATGCCAAAAGGCATAGCCTACCTACCATGTTTAGAGTCTAATTAATATACCTACACTAGATTCCAAGATAATTCAGATAAATTTAGTTCTTTTACTCTATAATCGAACTTATATTGAACACCCAACCAGTTTTCGTTACGCGATATACTAAATACTCACAGTAGTCAGTTCCGATAAAGTTTACTCAGGCCTAGTAGAATACGTTTAATTTCTATAACAAAATTTATTTGTCAAGGTAATACCACGACCACGACCAGAGCAAAAAATATACAATTACTATGTATATCGTTCTTAACTGTCTGTTAACCATCGCAATTGGACATGTTTAACATATCCGGGGGGCTGTCACGTATTAAACCAACGAAATAAATTATACCTACATTATGATTTATGAGTAATTATTATGACGTGTCTCGTTCGCTTAGTGTCCGAGTTTCAACCTTATTCCGCTCCCATAAGAGTGTTGACATCGCACATGACGTGATTCATGATTGTGAGATATAAAATATGACATTTCCGGAAATAAAAATATATTGTTCACTAATCAACAATGACAGCGCCATTTTTTTAGTTGTTGTGTTTGCGTCATTCGTGTACTTTTACGTGCGTGAATAATTAAGCTAATTACATTAGTTATTTGTTTTGTGTTGATTTGTTTATTGTTAATTATATTTAGTGTTTATATTGGAAAAAGAAGTATCTGTGTGTTTTGTGTTTCAAATAGGTAACTAGTAAGGAATTAAAATATAATGGAGGAATTCCAGTGTCGGGATTGTGGCGAAAATACAATTTGTTTACATAAATTAGGTATGTATCCTTTTGCACAATTTTCGCTCCTAGATAAAATAAAAATTGTTTCTCTTTATAGCAATGCAAATATTACTTTAACTCAACAAAAAGGTAAAATTATGAGATGTTTCAATACCAAGTATAACGAAAAATACACTTGGCTAGCTGGATGCCACCATTCCACTTTATTGTTCTGCCTCCCCTGCTGTTTATTTTCTTCAACGAAAACTGTGTGGAATGATACTGCTTACGGTGACTTGCATAATTTGACAAATCTTGCTAAAAACACGATCAATCTGACAGAACGGCAGAAAAATGTTGGTAAGTGACCTTACATTTATCCTTATAACAGGAACTAAATATTTTAATATTAATCGCAAATACGACTAGTTGGACTTTGAGTGCCTACCGCGCTGGAAAACCAATGCACGCCTGTGTTCACGTAACCAGCGTCCACGTGCGCGCGGAAAACAGAAACCTGTGTGTTATGAATATCTGTGAACGTTTCTGCTGCTTGTTCAATATCCTAGCATTAAGAGTGTTATTATAAAAACGGATGATGTAATGTTGTACTGAATTTCATTACAACACTCGTTTGGATGATGTAATGGTTATTAGGACATTGGGTGTGTTAATGTTGGCAATAAGCTAACTGTTTTAGAATCTTTAATAGAGGATTTAAAGCATGGGTGTTGATAAAATATGAAACATAATAATATGTGTTTTATATTACACTGCGGCGCTTTTCTTTGCCTAACTCCTTACTGCAGTTTTATATTATATTTTTATACCTATTCTCAATTTACTGGGGTAAATATTTTTTATATATATAATACCCCACCAAAGGTTTAACGTGGTAAAAGAATATGTTTTTTCACACCTTCATGAAAAGCTCGCTTTTAGTCCCTGATACGGGGGAGAAAAGCGGCCGATTCCCTCCCGGCAAGACGACTTTTATCCCTACGAGGGACTAAAAGCGAGCTTTTCATCCAGGTGGGGAAAAAAATCGTATGCGCACCACGTGAGATAAGTAGGACATTGACACCCGCGATTGTCAAATAATAATTCGGGGGTGAGAAAGACCTACTTTTCTCCCTAGGTGTAATATACTATTATAATACAGTTGCTCAAAAAGTGGCGTATTGCAGGGACGTATAGCGTTCGGGATGTGGGCTATTACATACTAGAGCTCTTTCTTTACCTTTTCCGAACTCGTGCGTTCTCTTTCCCAACTGTCAAAATAATGTCTATTATAAAGAAAAAACCAACCACGAAGTTTTTATGATTTATGCAAATATTTCTAAATAGAAGCTACTAATTTGTTTCAATATCAGATTTAATGATTTGATTCAATGAGTTAAGTTAGGTTTTATTTCATTTCATCTCATTAAATTTCATTTTCATTTCATATCAATAAAAAAATCTATTGAAGACTTGGCTGTATGGGCATAGTTCCCTTTGCCTACCCAATATTGGCGCCATTTTAATTATGACAATGACAGGCTTTCCGCACTCGTGATGAAATATACTATTCTTGATTAAATAAATGTGAGGTTACATATTATAATGATAAATAAATAATTAATCAATACCCTCTCAGCTCACTACAAGCGAGCTCTAAAAATAAAATTAAACCATATAACACTATAAAATATAAGGGATTACTTCTAATTCTAGTAGGTTTCATAAGATACATGTATACACTTTTATAATAAAGCCCCAGTCACTGTACATGCATTACTATTAATAAATTTTATTGTTTTATTAAAAAATGACTGTCGTAAATCCTACTACTCCACAGCTGAATATCTAAGCGATCAGACAGCCTGAACATGAACAATGACAGTATAATATTGTATATTTTATTAGAAAGAGCGCAAAAAAATAATGCTGGGAGAGTTTCTTGCGCCCTGTCTTCTCTCTCAGAGCGCCATTTGTTTCCGAAGCGGTGGTAGTGTTAGAAACGACATCAAAAAGATTTTTAAAATAATCAATTTTGAGAAAATAAATATTTTTTATGGAAAATGACGACAAACGAGCGTACGGGTCACCTGGTGTTAAGTGATCACCGCCGCCCACATTCTCTTGCAACACCAGAGGAATCACAGGAGCGTTGCCGGCCTTCCAGGAAGGTGTACGCGCTTTTTTTGAAGATACTTATGTAGTATCGTCCCGGAAACACCACACAAGGAAGTTCTTTCCACAGCTTTGTAGTACGTGGAAGAAAGCTAGATGGTGGGGATGATATCCTAACTTGTGGCGTGTCGTGCGATGGTGGAATTCGGACTTTTTATGCCTTCTAATGATTAAAGTTCTTACATCTTTGGGCGTTTGCCCGTGTTTATTTATAGCAGCCTTGTTGCACTGCGGAAATGACGTCAGAACATCCACAACTTCCTCGGCGCCGAACTTGGACGCGAAGTGTAGCGGAGTCTCATTCATCGCCTTGTCCGGAGTGTTGAGGTATAGGTCCAAGAGGATGATTGCAAATTCCTGAAAGCATTTAGGAGACACTAGAATTATTTTTCAAATACCCTGAAATACTTGGTTATAAGAACGATAACCTACTCACTACAACGCAGTCAGAAATAACGCAATTTGAGCTCGACACTTTCAGACATAAGATATTAAACCGTAAGTAACCGTAGTTAACCGACAGTAATTAAATTACATACGACGCTCTTCAAATGGAACCACAAATAGTGCTTGTAAACTTCTTCTTCATAGTATTTTTCTTTGATTAACGCGAGTGTTACGCATTTAAATAAAACACTATTTAAAGGATTAAAACACGTATTGTAAAAGTTACATTTTTATTATTATTATTTTTATTTTATGTAAAAGGGAGGACAGACGTGCGTACGGGTCACCTGGTATTAAGTGATCACCGCCGCCCACATACTCTAGCAACACCAGAGGAATCACAGGAGCGTTGCCGGCCTTTAAGGACGCTCATTCCACAGCCTTGTAGTACGTGGAAGAAAGCTCCTTAAAAAGCGCACTGTGGAGGACCGCCACACATCCAGATATCCTAACTAGTCGCGTGTCGTGCGAAGGTGGAATTCGGCGGCAGGAATCATGTGATACAGCTCTTCGGAACACTCCCCGTGATAAATGCGGTAGAAGACATACAATGAAGCGACGTTTCTACGCAACGCCAAGTTATCCAGCTGTTCACAGAGCACTGGGTCCCGGACAATTCGAGCTGCTATGCGTTGCACGCGGTCAAATGGATCGAGCCTCGAGAGATCGGTCAATACTCCATATGTGGCCGGACCTGCACTTTGTAGAGCGCTTTGAGTTAACCCGACATTTAGTGACATTTCCAGATCACATTTTCAGGAGGACTGCGGTTGAAATAAGTCAATATAGTATTTGTCATAGTTATCATTATGAAGTTTAGCGCCATTCCTTTTCAGAGGTGGTTTTTGCTGTAGACAGATGGTTTTTGGCAAAATTTACTGACAGTGTCCTCTTCTTTTTTAGTAATGTGTAGATTTGGGTTTTAATTTGGAGATTATTGGATCCCAAGTGTTAGAATATTTTAGACAGTCTTCTCTATTGAAATTTGGGTGTTTTTTTATTTCAATGGCTTCACGTACCAGTCTTGAGAAAAATCTATTCTCTTTTGCTAAAACTTTTGGTTGTTCGAAGCGAATATAGTGGTTTGTACGGTCTGTTATCTATACATATAAAAATGAATTGCTGTTCGTTAGTCTCGCTAAAACTCGAGAACGGCTGGACTGATTTGGCAAATTTAGGTCTTGAATTATTTGTGGAAGTCCAGAGAAGGTTTAAAAGGTGAATAAATAGGAAAATGCTGCTAAATTAAATAAAAACAAATTTGTTTTTCCTTTGATGTGTACATACATAATTTCTATGAGAGAATTTACTGACGCACGGTTTGACAGTTCTGCTGTGAAACAATTTCATTACGACAGCAAGGTGCATGTTTCAATAATAATAATAATTTTTGATGTTATGATATTATATTATTGATAAATTCATATAAAAACATTATTTTATTTATTATATACAGAACAACGTCTGTCGGGTCAGCTAGTATACAATAACACGCGTTTTAATCCTTTAAAAAGTGTTTTATTTAGAATTAGCCACTGTGGTATGTATCGTAAAATACACTTACCTTACACGCTTCAATATCAGTATCGCTTCCATATAGAGTCTGCACAAACTCAGGGTTGCCCACGCTCGTCAAAATCAAATTACAAATGTCGGGGTCCTTCACTTTAGCTGCCACGTGCAGGGCGTTGTATCGCGAACCTTCCTGCATACATACAAAAATATAATAGAGATTTTTATTCAAGAGTTACATCGCTATACAGCGAGGCATAATAATGGCGACATTAAACTAGAGCTATCTAACCTTAATCATAAAAAAAGTGTGTATGTACTTATATATGCACACACGAAGTTATACTTCTTTGGCCTAACGAAGCAAAAATCATTAAAATGATTTATTCCTCGTGCTATTCTACATTTTTAGAAAGAACAATTTTGTTAAAATCTTGCAAAGATGGCTTTTAAATAATTAATACGGCTGTATGGGCTTGAACCCTTTGCCTGTCCTAATAATGGACGAAGAAACCAAAAAAAATAACGAAAGACGCAAACGTCAGAAAATTTTAGGAAACAAATTCAACCTTACTTTTGTGTTATAGTGATGCGCGCGCATCTTAAAATTTCACTCTCATAATTTTTCCATATCGCGCCAAAAGTAGTATAACATCAATAATAATTCTAAAATTTAAAGTAAATAATTGAAATTACGAAATTATCAAACAAAAATAATAAATTGTATATTTAGGAAACAAAATTTTAATCACCTTACGTGGTTCGTATAAGGAGGCACGAAGTAGGTGTCAGTGCTTACGCTAGCTCGCGGGTACTAGATTTCTTACAGGATATTTAGAAATGATATAATGGAAAATTGATTCATTCGGGTGAATTATGTATTTTATTTTTGAATTTTTTTTTATGAATACGGTTAAGTAGTTCTACCCGTGAGTTGTTTTTAATATTGCCATTGTAGAAAAAAGTAACATTCAATTTTCAAATGATATGTTTATTGTTGCAATGCTATTCATTTTGTTCTCATTATCACCCCACTCAATATAACTTTCACAAGAATATTTTAATACAAATTAGCACAAATATATTCATGTAAGGTACGAACTTTTTAGCATTCCGTGTTTTTTTTATGAAAATAATGGACGTGACGATCAAGACGTTCAGCTGATGGTAATTGATACGCCTTGCCCATTACAATGCAGTGCCGCTCAGGATTCTTGAAAATACCCAAAAATTATGAGCTGCGCTACAATTGCGCTCGTCACCTTGAGACATAAGATGTTAAGTCTTATTTGCTCAGTAATTTCACTAGCTACGGCGCCCTTCAGACCGAAGCAAAGTAATGTTTACACATTACTGCTTCACGGCAGAAATAGCCGCCGTTGTGGTACAAATAATCTGGTATAACTGGATATGTGATGTATTCACCATATGAATATCGGTTCCATTGTGTGTGAGTAGAGGATTAGTAAAGTTTGTCGCTCCACTCATCTAGTACTTACAGGTTCCAGATTCATATTCATTTAATGTATTTGAAATGTAACAGCATTTATCGCTAGATTAAATATATAGAAATGGTTTTAATTACAAGGCCGTTTGTAAACTTCTTATCGGTCGATACGCCCTTGACAGACCGGTCGTGTTTGTCAAGAAGTTTCAATAGAAGCAGGTGTAATGCGCCTCACAATTTCCCGCCATCTCTCTCTGTTAGAGGTCTTTCGAGTGCTCTCATACACCCGTGTACACCCACCCCGTGTTCGCCCACAACAGACTTAATCTGATCGGTCCATCGCATAGGTGACCTTTCAGGCGGTCTAATGCCTCCTATTTTACCCTCGACGACAAGACGTTTTATGGACTGGCTGTTTCGTCCCGATAAGTGTCTTAAGAAGGTTTTTTTTAATGATAATAAGGGACGAGGCGAGCAGGACGTTCAGCTGATGGTAATTGATACGCCCTGCCCATTACAATGCAGTGCCACTCAGGATTCTTGAAAAACTCAAAAATTCTGAGCGGCACCACAATTGCGCTCGTCACCTTGAGACATAAGATGTTGTCTCATTTGCCCAGTAATTTCACTAGCTACGGCGCCCTTCAGACCGAAACACAG
Source organism: Leptidea sinapis (assembly GCF_905404315.1). Lineage (NCBI taxonomy): Eukaryota > Metazoa > Arthropoda > Insecta > Lepidoptera > Pieridae > Leptidea > Leptidea sinapis. The sequence continues at coordinate 10,296,993 of NC_066286.1, read as the reverse complement.
TAGTGCTTACACATTACTGCTTCACGGCAGAAATAGGTGCCGTTGTGGTACCCATAATCTAACCGGCATCTTGTGCAAAGGAGCCTCCCACTGGTGAAACGAGTGGTGGTACGAGTATCAGGGATTGCACTATGCAAGATAAACGCTGTTTAATTTTTAGTTGCTGCAATATCGAAAAGTTCGTACGATATTCAGTCCGCGATACACGAAGCATGCTTCTCCAGCACCACATTTCCATAGCGTCTATCTACTTCTTTTAACCTCACAACTCTGTCTAATGTCAGAGTTTGGCGAGTCAACACCTCCTGAGGATGCCTCGTGTAGGGGCGAAACACGTGTGGAATTGTTTGAAGACAAATATTGGCGGAATCAACACTCAAGAAAACTCAAAACATTTGGATATCATCTTCTTTTCAACCTCTCGATATGTCCGTTTCAGCGGCATACAAAATATGGGTAAAATTAGCATTCGTATAAGCCTGCAGGTCTTTGCGGCTTTTGTAATATTTCTGTTTCTTCATATTTTGAAGAATATTAAAGAAACTAAGGAATTTTATTACCACCATCTATGTTTGTGTGTGAGTTATTGACACACTTTTTTTACACAAATTATCTTGCCCCAAGTTAAGCATATAAAGCCTGTGTTATGGGTTACAAGAAAACGATATATTTAATACAATATACTTACTTAAACATACATAAATACAAACATCCATGACTCGGAAACAAACATCCATATTCATCACATAAATGCTTGCTATAATTAAATATATTTCTAATAAAATATATTGCTATAATAGTTATAGTTAGATTAATTTTGATCTATTTCTATTTCTGAATTCATCTTGAATTTGATTTTTTTATAATTAATCCTGGATGGTTCATGTTCGTATGGTTGGACTTAGAAAATGTTGCCAGTGTCGAGATCCAGCTTTTTAATTTTTTTATTTTATTTCGATTAGGCTGGATGGGATGAGTTATTTGTATCAAACAAAGTCACCAGTGGGAGGCTCCTTTGCACAGGATACCGGCTAGATTATGGGTACCACAACACATGCCTATTTCTGCCGTGAAGCAGTAATGTGTAAACATTACTGTGGTTCGGTCTCGGTGACGAGCGCAATTGTAGTGCCGCTCAGAATTTTTGAGCTTTTCAAGAATCCTGAGCGGCACTGCATTATAATGGGCAGGGCGTATCAATTACCATCAGTTGAACGTCCTGCTCGTCTCGTCCCGTATTTTCATAAAAAAAATCTGTTACAAATAATGATACCTGTACAATAGCTGGTGTATTTCCACTGCTCACAAGATATCTAGGATTGCCCCATATTCTGTCCCGGACTGTGTCTATCCGTCGTGCTTCTATCGCCTTCCTCAGCGCCACCATTTCTTGAGGAGATGGCGCTTTGAAAGGATACGGTTTCTCTGCGACAACAGCTGAAAAAGGCGCAACATCTAACTCACCAATTTAAAAAACATTTTTTTTTAATTTTCTGTTACTACGAATATATAAGTCACAGATTAAAAGGCATTATAACTTTATCTGCGGGGCTGGCCCAGTTTGGAGAGTTCTGTAAAGCGTATTTAGACTTTAAATCAAATCAAATCAAAATCAGTTTATTCACGTAGGTCACGGAAATGACACTTATGAATGTCAAAAAAAAAATTCTTATTGAATCTACCGCTACTTCGTAAAGGGTTGAGCTAATGAGAAGAAGTAGCAAGAAACTCATTGCCACTCTTTTATATCAAGATTTACATTTAAGTACATCGATTTACAAATAATTTCAAATTACAATATAATATGTAAAATGTAAAATGATGCAACAGACACACTCAGACTATCCCTACTCTCTATCTATCTACTAGGCTCTGTAAAATTGCTAAATCTTTTAAAGCGTGTTGTGTTATATTTTATAATAAACTCCCAAATTATATTAAAATATTACCTATTAAAAAAATTTAATGTATCGTAAAAAATAAATTAACATCTAAGGCCTATTAAAATGTGAAAGATTATTTGAATGATAAAGATAGTTGGAATTAATGTTCTAAATTTTGTTAATGAATATTGTTATACTCATTTGAATGCTATTGTAACTTTTGTACTTCATCCTGACTTGCACTAAATAACTTATATATATAATTCTTGTGTGCGTGTGTATGTCACTGAACTCCTCCTAGACGGCTGGACCGATTTTAATGAAACTTTCTGTGTGTATTCAGGTGGATTCGAGAATGGTTTAGATTCACAATTGAACTACCTCCTAAACGGCTGGACCGATTTTGATATTTTTGTGTGTTCCAGTGAATTTGAGATTGGTGTGTGTTTACAGGTGGATTCGAAAATGGTTTAGATTCACAATTAAACTACCTCCTAAACGGCTGGACTGATTTTGATGATTTTTTTGTTTGTTTCAGTGAATTTGAGATTGGTTTAGATTCTCAATTCCGCCCATATAATATAATTCTCCTGCTCATGTGTATGTTAGTGAACTGCTCCTAACGGCTGGACCGATTTTTCAAATTTAAAACATGTGTACAGGACAACGTCTGTTGGATACACTAGTCTAATATATAAAATTCTCGTGTTCTTATGAAATTTTGAGCGCATATTGGGTAGGTCTGAGAATCGACATCTATTTTTCATCCCCCTAAATGTTAAGGGTGGTCCACACGAAATTTTTTTTTTTAATTTTATTGGGCTTTTTTTTTATTTGTTTGATTATTGTAAAAAATACATACAACTTCAAATTTTCACCCATCTACGATCAACAGTTACTTTTGTATCGCGACTTTAATATCGGCAATACAACGTTTGCTGGGTCAGCTAGTAACTTATAAAGTTTTACAGTGAATAAAGATTTTTTCGACTTTGACTTATACTTACGTATAACTTAACTGAGTGTGATAAAGTGCAAACTTGACTTTTGCATTGGGCTGTCTAAGCTCAGTATCATTTCTGCTGTCATTAAATGACTATAAAAATGAAATCAATGATTATGATTATCTACCAGTGGGAGGCTCCTTTGCACAGGAAGCCGGCTAGATTATGGGTACGACAACGGCGCCTATTTCTACCGTGAGAAAGTAATGTGTAGACATTACTGTGTTTCGGTCTGAAGGGCGCCGTAGCTAGTGAAATTTCTCGGTAAATGAGACTTAAAATCTTATGTCTCAAGGTGACGAGCGCAATGTAGTGCCGCTCAGAATTTTTGGATTTTTCAAGAATCCTCAGCGGCACTGCATTGTAATGAGTAGGTCGTATCAATTACCATCTGAGCTGAACGACCTGCTCGTCTCGTGCATTATTTTCATTAAAAAAATATGCTAAGCGTACACTTAGGTAAGTTTTATGTAAGTAAAGTCTGAGCAGTCTTAGTACGCTGTACAGATCTCAGCCTTGAACACGCGTGCTATTTTTAATTTAACGCTCTAACATATTATTTGGTTGGGTAACGGACACCAGGTGAGTAACATCCAATTTAGCTGTATATATTTTGTTGGTAGCGGCGACTGGTTGCGCCACCGTGGTGCGCCGATGAAATATGGCGTTAAGGAATTTATAAAGAGGCCACGCTGCCACTTTATGACAACAGCAAGAAAAGACCCGGTTATGTTATTAGTCAATTTAGTTTCGACGATCTGGTCAAGATCGCCGGAATACGTTGGATGAGGGCAGCGCAGGACCGATCGTCGTGGAAATTTTTGGTGGAGGCCTTTGTCCTGCAGTGGACGTTTTCCGGCTGATGATTATGTTATTAGTACTAAATAAAGTTGAATTTATATTTGCCTTGTTCCTTATATTTTCCCAATAATAACTTTCCTTGTTGCATTATAGTTTGTAATATAAATAATGACGCGCAATTGATAAGAAAGGCCAGTGTACTACTTGACAATCTTATCAAGTAATTTATTCAACTATGATATATATGAAAGGTGCCTCGAGTGTTTAATTCCAATGATCAAAGTTTCCTCAAGACAATAAAAGCTGATAAGTTACCACAACTTTAAGATAGAGTCGAAGCCTTTGCTATTCTGATACCATATACAAAAATACATTGAATGTTGACTGAATTATAAAACTATCCTATCGTTTTAAAAGGAATCCAACTTAATTTGCTCTTCTGTAATCAGTCAGTCAATACAGGATCTTAATTCAAGCCAATTAAACAACTGTGATGTTTTCAATCAGTGGCAGGTTCGAATACCATACACAAGAGAGGTCCCAGCACTGTACCTTGGGAAACTCCTACTTTAATTTCATTGAATTAAATTTCTTCAACTGGAATAACATATGCCTCAATTCAGACTTTTAGCCCGCAACTTCTTCCGCAAATACATAATCACGCAACCTTGGAATATCTTGATAATTTCGTGATAGGTGTGTATGAAAAATTTCATGATTAGCAATGTAGTAAAGGCGTTAAAGAAGAACAAACAAACTCAAGTAATAGTAAATATTTTGAATGTTGTTTTGCACTATTATCTTTTGAACGCGTATAATAATGAGTCTAGGCTGAAAAAAATTTAGCTGTGCTCACTACCTACTTATCATCATAAGAAATTAATCCAAACATTTCGGAATATCTGAAAATTTGAAATTCCTAAACAACATGTGATTGCGTTTAGGATTGACTTTATTATAATATTGTGGTATACGTAATGGTATTAATAAAATATGAATTTAAAACCCTTTGTTTTGTGAGTTCCAATGTTATCCTACTTTCCCCCGATTCATTTAATTCGCTTAAATAAACAGACCTTAATCTTGAAAAAATTCTAAATTTAACCAATATATTGAAATTTCAAACGAATATTGGCAATAAGCAATCTATGTAAATAAAATTATAGAGGTTTTAACTTGTGCGCGCATCACGAAAAGGTACTGAATATATTTAAATTAAGCCTCCTTTTATCTCTCCTTTAAATTAAGTATCCTTAGTTTAACTTACTAGAGATAGACAAATCTATCCTTTTACGCTTACTTACATTTCAATAGCCTATCGAAATAAAGCATTGGACTATAACTACATTTTACATTACTATGGATAAAAAAGATCTCATTAAACGGTGACAGCAATGAATCCGTAACTAAGAGATACGTTATTGAAAAAAGGCGTAAGTTTCATTGGTTATCTAAAAATAATAAAGCGATATCTTCATTTAATATAAAGTTAGCAAAGTTTTAAGAGACAACGCTTTTTATAAGTACTACGTGCTCAGTCAGGTGTGTACGCGGACGAAGTCGCGGGTATCAACTAGTCTACTTTATAGTAGACTGCTTATGCAGATATTCTGTGAGGTTTAGTCGGGTCATGTGCATCCTCCAGCGATGACAACTACTCTTTGTGTTTATATGATACACATCATAGGACGTCTGTCCTCTTGAGATGTTTATGATAGATCCACGTAGTAAGACTCGCCGCACGGACTATCGACAAAATTTAATCGTGAACCACTTTGATGTAATTTTCTTACAGTCATAATAAACAAGTGGGCCGAAATACACTTAAACATACATTTCCTTAGCAACTGTTAACCCTTACAGTCTATAAAATGCGTTCAAGGGATTCATTGAGAGAAAAGTTTAGTGAAATAAATATTATGACAGTACACTGCCAGTACATATACGAGAACCTCCTATACGCTCATAAAAATATTAGCCAATTTAAAAATAATAGTGATGTACACAGTGTCAATACTCGAAACAAACATAAACTCGCAATACCATCTACTAGGCTCCGTAAAATTGCTAAGTCTTTTAAAGTGGATTGTGTTATATTTTATAATAAACTCCCAAATGAAATTAAAATATTACCTATTAAAAAATTTAAATGTATCGTAAAAAATAAATTAACATCTAAGGCCTATTATAATGTGATAGATTATTTGAATGATAAAGATAGTTGGAGTTAATGAATTATTTAGAAAAATGTTGTTAATGAATATTGTTATACTCATTTGAATGCTATTGTAACTTTTGTACTTCATCCTGACTTGCACTAAATAACTTATAAAGTTTTACAGTGAATAAAGATTTTCTGACTTTGACTTTGAAAACCAATTATCGGACAATATTTTTCGTGAAAATAAAAACCTGTTTTTATAATTTTAAAATAATTATCAGCTAAATGGGTAATGAATCAATTTATAGATAGAATATTTGCATGATATTTCAGCTGATTTTGGTATTTTTTTGAAAAGTCTTGAATTTCCTCTTTTATAGGCATCATATTTATGTGTGCGTGGATTTCGGAGTTAGTAATAAACCACAGAAATTGCGTTCTGCAATATTGGCAATGTGGCTATGTTTGAATTACTCACTGAATGTCATATGTTGATATTAATATTAATTAATAAAATAATTAATTAAAAAAAAAAGTCACCCTCTCGTAGGCGCACAAATAAGTACGAAATAGGTCGACTTACAAGTCGTTCCGAAATTATTTTATGGAAAATTGATTTATTTTGGTATTATTATATTTTTTTATATCGGTTAAGTAGCTCCCTCTCTGTTTATTGTATGCCATTGTAACACCACACTGTATTTTTTTTATATTTAATATTACAAGAGGCTCATTGGATGGGGAGAGGTGAGGCAACCCCCTTGGACATCGGCAAGATCAGGTGTCAAGAGATGCGTTGCCGGCCTTTAAGGTGGATGTATGCTCTTTTCTTGAAGGTCCCTAAGTCGTATCGGTTCGGGTAAACTACAGCCGGTCATTGATTCTACAAAAAACGGCTGTGCGAGGCAAGAAATTTCTTGCAAAACGCGCGGTTGTGGAATGACAGATGTCAACGTATATTTTATAGGAAGTCTGGTTTAAGCACCGGTATGGTACCCACAATTATATAACGCCATTATTGTATTATAAATATGTGCGCGCGCGAGCGTCTGTGTTTGTGTGTGTGTGTGTGTGTGTCTGTGTGTGTGTGTGTATGTGTGTGTGCGTGCGTGCGAGCGTGCGTGCCTGCAAGCGTGCGTGCGTGCCTTCGTGCGTGCGTACATGCGAGTGTTGCGTGTGTACTTGCACCATCCCATACTTATTGGGATTGCAGTAGGTGAGGATGCATTGGAAGAGAAAGATATTATACACATTTAATTAGATCTGGAACAGTAGTGTGTTTTATAATTTTAAAAATGTAAATAAGTTTAGTTAAACACGAATTAAGACTAAATATCTGCCTATCAATCCCAAGGTATTTTCTTTGAGCAGCATGCCCAATTAACAATTACTAAAAAAATGGTGTAAGTTATCATACTGACAGACAAACAAATTCTTGATAAACACAAATAAATTTGCTGAGAAACTTTTAACTTCATAAGAAATTGCAACTATTCTAAAGGAATAGCAAATCAGTTTAAAGATCATTTATTCTCATTAAAAACATTACAAACTGTCACTTACATGAGAACAATATTTATAAATAATAATCTATGAATCGTCCTTATGATAAACATATATAAAAAAACAGGTATAAAACTAAATATAAATAAGTGTGTGCTAGAAAAATGAAGTATCATCTGTAATACATTTCGCTAAACGAAGCTTGAATAAAATACGAAACCTAGACCGATGAAACTAATTATTTTGTTTCTACCAACATACAGTAAGTGTCTTAGTGGCATCACACCCAATTCAACATCTGATAAAGGCTAAACTTCACCTGATAAAAATTATTTGAAGCGAACTTCTTTGTGCAAATTAAGGTAAAATTTTTGCGCATGGAACACAATAAAATGACATGGGAGAGAGCGATTAAGATCAATTGAGAGAGAGTGAGAAAGGGCGAACACAGCATGAAGCACATAGCACCGCTAGTAACTAGTAGTTCTACTTACTTACAGACGCACCTTGTATCATTCTACTATGCTTCATTTCAAGTACAACATCTTAATTGCAACAACTAACATTATAATTAATAATTTCTTATAATAATTATAAAACATTAGATTAAGAGAACAGATTAGTATAAATATAAACGAGATATATAAATTAGTTTGCCAAAGAAGTGTAACTTATGACTTATTGTGTACTTTATAACCACACATTTTTTTATTTACTTATGTAAAGTTCTATTATATTATTATCATAAAATGTATATAATAACTAGCAACAGACATTGGTCTGTACATTATTAATAAAATACTGGTCTTTATGAATTTGTCAAAAATATTTTCATAACACCAAGAATTATTTCATAAAATATGTTGTTATAATGAAATTGTTTCACAGCAGAACTGTCAACATGTGTGTCAATAACTTTCTCTTTTCGTGAATATGAAGATTCTATCAATATCAGCTGCCATACCCCAGAACAGAATGCTGTTCAAATACGCAAAATATTACCATCCCTAGCCATTGCTATATCCGATAGTTGCCTTATTTTCCAGTCAGTGTAGGAAGATGATCTTCATTGAGGTGATAATTTCTCTCTTGTTTCAAAATTTGAATTAATTCTATTCAGTAGTTTGAGCATTTTACCCAGACATACATACAGAAAAAACCAACAAACACAAAAATTCTATAAAGCAATTTTTGGTTTGGTATTGTTTGTGGAACACAGAGCAAGAGTTCTTTAAAAACAATATTCAGTGTACAGTTCTTATTTTATTGTGTGTAGATTACTTACTTATGTTTTTATTTATTCAAATAAATCAATCACCCCTCTTATCTAATATATAATACTCTCATGTCGCAGTGTTTGTAGTTAAACTCATTCGAAACGGCTTGACCGATTCTCATGAAATTTTGAGTGCATATTGGGTAGGTCTGAGAATTGGACAACATCTATTTTTCATCCCCCTACATGTTAAGGGTGGTCCACGCCAAATTATATTTTTTTATTTTTTTTAAATTTGTTTTATTATGAGTCATCATTAAAAATACATACAACTTCAAATTTTCACCCATCTACGATCAACAGTTACTTTTGTATTGCGATTTTAATATTGGCAATACAAGGTTTTCTGGGTCAGCTAGTTATTTCAATATATTTTTTCGTTTCTAACCTTAACTTTATTATTGTTGTTTTTTTGATCACTTATTATCTAAGGTGTATATAAGTTTAGGTAGGGATAGTATACAAATTTTAATATCGGCAAAACAACATTTGCTGGGTCAGCTAGTAATATAATATTAACTCACAATTTCCATTCCCTTCTTGTATTTCAGTTGGTTCGGATCCTCTAAGAGCAAATGTCAGTGCATCCTGGCGGTTACGGAATACTTTCAACCTTGCCAATTTGAATCTTTTCATCAACTCCAATGCCTCCGATCTGTTTTCATAAACATGTAAAGCTTCTATAACAAAAATGATTAATTATTAGTACTTTAATACATCCACTATTTCACACATTCATATACACAACATACATAGCTTACAATTATATAGCTTAAGCACAATGTGTGTTTCTACATCCAAGCCCTATATGTTATCTTAATATATATAAATTATGTGACACATTATTTGTCCGTGATGGAGTACTAAACTAATGAATGGATTTTAATGGGGATTACTTCATGACATACAGTTTGGTCCAACTTGAGGGATAGGATAGTTTTTATTTCGATTTGGGACCCACAATAATTATATTTATATTCAATATTTGTTTTGTATGGACATATTATCTATGAGAGAATTTAGTGACGCATGGTTTGACAGTTTTGATGTGAAACAATTTCATTATAACAACAGGGAGCATTTTTCATGAAATAATTCTTGATGTTTAAATATTATTGGCAAATTCATAAAATACAGTATTTTTTTTATTATCTACAGATACAATGTCTGTCGGGTCAGCTAGTAATTATATATATTATATTCCAGTGTGACTGACACCTCATATACATCTATTTATATCATTTGTCAAAAAACCATTTCAATAATAATTAAAAGTTTTGGTCATCAATAGCTTTTGATATCATATGATTCAAATTCAATTACTTTTTTTAGTGTTGTTGAATGTCAAAATGAGAAGAATGGGCTTGGCAGTGGTCAATGCATTTAATAGTTCTGTTATGGGTGCACTCACTTAGTTTTTCCACTTGCATAAAGCTTTTTAAGCATGTTTTCCTATTGTAACTAACTCTTACTAACTACTCTTGACCTGGTATTCCAATACATCCCAACCTGATGGTGTAATGGACACCTATGAATGTCACTAACTCTTCTTTCACTTAAAATCACACTCAATGTCACTGTTACTTAGAGACCCCGCAAACTGCAGACTTTTGATCGGCCGATAGTTTGGTTGGTCTCTTAATCACTATGAAGATGTATGAGAGACATTATAACGATTTGGTATTGGCCGACAAAAAAATTTGATGGGCTACACGATTGCCTTCAAACTGAACTGTCTGCAAACTATCGGCCAACTGTTAGATCAGTACAGCACTCTTCTAGGCACACACACCACCGATTGTTTAGTCAGCCAGACTCATCAATAGCCGATTTAAAACTAATAGCGAATCATCCCTAAAGCTTTCGGGCGATAGTTGACTAGTGAGCGCACTCATCATAGACCCAACTGTTAGTCAGGCCAGTGTGCACACTTAACAGCCGAACTCAACCAAACTATCCGCCGATTGAAAGTCTGCAGTTTGCGGGGTCTCTTAATATGTGCATGAAATTATCTCCTAATTTTCAAAGTTCTATAGAAGAAACTTGTTTTAGCATAATTACACCTAAATAGGCAAAAATTAAAGTTGATTCATTAAATTGAATATTTTTGTGGCTCAATTAAAAAAAAACTGTCAATAATAATAATATAACATTTCTCCTTTTATTTCCGCAACTAACATACTTTTCCTGATAGCTTTATCAGAAGGTGAAAATTAACTATTGACCTAGTTTTACGAGATAAGACGGAAATAAACAAATAAATATATAGATAACGTAATCACCTTCATCTGGGCCTTTTTTAGCCTCACAGGGAATATAAACTCCATAGTATGATATTGGTGGTTCTACAGCCGTTGAGCTATCCGCACTGTTTATTCTTTTACTCAAACCGTCTAACCGTAAAAGTCTACTAAACAAACTAATAGCCCCATCTTTTTTATCATTTGGCGAAAGACATATATCATCCTTGACACCACCCAAATCCTTGTTACACTCCGAAATTAGCACAGCCTTCGACATTTCGCTTCCCAACTGAAAATAGTAAACAAAAAATGTTATGTTAGTGACGCAAACGAGTCACAACAATTCTAATAGTTTTAATAAATATTTCATACCTTATCGTCAATCATGAATACATGTTAAAATTTATGTTAGTTTTTCTTGTCTTGTTTAAAGTCTAGAAAATTAAATAGTAAACAAATGCTTCGTTTAAGTCCACGTATAAAAATAAATCAAATCTAATTTTTAAACTTCGTTATTTTGATATTTTTACTCTGAATTCTGAAGCCGAAACGTCATCGAACGACTGGTGAGTGGTGTGATGACTGATGACGTAAACTATAAAACTTTAGTTCAAAGAGGATGTAAATACTAACTACTAAGAGGCGGTACCGCCTAAGGATCGAATGTGGTATGGTCATTTTTAGATTTAGGTTTTCTATTTTATTGTTTTATTGCACCTTTGTACTTAGCAGTAAGTATTGTTTTCAAAAGATTGTAAATAAAGGGATTGAGAAAAAATTCCCAAATGACAGATGTTTAGTTAAGATATTTTAGAAAGCGTGGGAACGTAAGTATAGTTTTGTCTCGTGGCAAAAATGTACATTATAAGTACTGAGAGTGTAAGAACGAAGTATGACTGATGCAGGGGTGAGAACCCAGGTAGTAAGTAAGATATAATTGTATGGGACTCAAGCGGGGAGTTCCTACTTAACTTCGATGTACGACAGACCTCTGTCCTTTAACGCTGTCAATTTTTTCTAATAAATATACTAAATTAGTTTAGTATGAACCGTGCTATGATTTGACATAAGTTTGAAATATTAGTAATTACAGTATGGCGATACATTAGGTAGGTACAATTTAATATTCAATTTGACCCGTCCCAGGCCATACAAAGAACATTCAGCCTCATTAGTTGTAAGTATATTACCGTAAATTATTTCAATAAAAGCAAAGCCTTTAAAGAATAAATGTAAGATCAATTGAAAAATTGATCTTATATTTATTCATTACAGTCTTTAAAATTACAATTTTGTAATATTTATCGTATTATATATCTGATATTTTAAAATCTTCGAAGTCAATCCGGTGGTACCACGGCACATCAATCTTCTTATATTAAATATAAGGGTCTGTCGTAAATAATGGATAATCCGATAAGTGGAGGTAACCCCGATGTCAGGCTACAATAAAATCCAGTTTTTACGTCAGTTTTACCAACATTGTAAAAATGATGCATACTTTTAGTTTTTTTCTAAATATTTGCTCCTTTGATCATTCAATCTGTTGCCATTTCTTTAAAATTAGGTATTTTTGTGTATTTTTTTGGCATCATACTCCTAAAGACTTGTTTTATTAAATTTAATTACATTTATAGCCGTTGTTATCGTAAAATATTATTAAAACTAACATTTTAAGTAATTTATTTCCGTTTATTTGTAATTACTTATAGTTTTGACCCTTGATTGTGAAAAGAAAAAGTATGGTGCTATAGCTGCCCATTATCTTAAAAACATCGCTAGTATGTGTAGATTCTAAAAAGGTATGATAATGGGTACCTTAGCAAATAATATTAGCTCCAGGAGCAAAAGAACTAAGCTAGGTCGGGATTTCAATTTCTCAAGTAATGTCATAATTTTCGTGATTCAAGCTATAACACACCAAGACATGATTTTATTCCATTAAGAATGCAAACTTGTAGTAACTGGTTACACATAGTCGCATGTATTTTTTACGAATGCAAATTAACAGATGATTAGATACTATTTAGATTAAAATTGCCATAAATTTACGACAGACCCTGTATATAATAATAGTTCATCAAACAGCATAAGGCGCTGTAGTCAGAAGCTTGAACACCAATACCCAGATATATACCAATAAATAATAATTTATAATTCGCCCATATTGTACAAAGTTACGCAACGAATGGTCAATCATTTTCATCAAACATTTACATAAAATGACCAATGGCTAGATTATGGCTACCACAACGGCGCCTATACCTGTTGTGAAGCAGTAATGTGTCAGCATTATTGTGTTTCAGTCGAAGGCGTGCCGTAGCTTGTGAAATTACTGGGCAAATGAGAATTAACATCTTATGTCTCAAGGTGACGAGCGCAGTTGTAGTGCCGCTCCTGCTCGTCTCGTCTCTAATTTTCATAAGAAAATAAAAATTTTAGCCGACAAATAATTGATTAATATTTTCTATTCTTAAAATGTTATGTATCTTTGCCGTTAATATTATTGTACCATATTCCTTAATCCCTTTCTTCAGAGGAGTTCCTTTTCGCAAATCGTTCTACAACTTATTTCCAATTTTAAATTGCCAGAAACGTATGAGTAGATCTAGCAAGTGTAAAGCGCGTTTAATCTTCCTGGTTCTTTGTTTCCTCCCATGCTCGTCTTCTTCAGGTCTTTTGATTTTTCTGTTCAAATCTATATGTACTATGCACACAATGTATTTGTTGTACTTTAGCCAAAAAGGTTTTGCTAGTTACCTCTTGCCAATAATATAAAGTATTAACGAATCCTTGAAATTGTATATTGTATAGTTAAAAATATTTTTTGTAATTTAAAAAATGATGTCAACCCAAAACCCAAACTTTATTACTTAATTTATTTTATTTATTTATTATTTAAACAAATCTATTACTAACACTGTGATAATTTTTCATAATATACTATTAATTACTTACCGCTGTATTTGTAATAAAACTCATATTTGTTGTATTTTATTCAGATTATTTACGTATGACTTAATAATTAATAACACTTTTATACAAAAAATAATATGATAAAACAAATAATTTAATAAAATTAATTAATTAGAAAAAGTTAATATCATTAAAATCGCGATCGACCGGTAAGGTGCCCATGAAGCTGTCAACGTTACCTCTTTGTGCGGCCAAACTTATCCTTTGTCACAGGTACGCAGGTCGCCTGTCAAATCGGTTAGACGCATGGATAACTCAGTTGTTAGTTAGTGCCAATTAACCCCAAGGACACATCGTCTCGACCCCAAAGGGAACAAATATGTATATCACCAAGTGATGCATATTTCCTCCGCTTTGATTTTTCGCACTTGCCGCCTTAGATGTATGTTCAATATGAGAGGGTGTCCACACAAGTCGCATCCCACACCAGTAGCTTTCCACGACTCCAGGGAATCAATGCAGTCTTGCCATCAGGTCTCTTACCATCGTAACATGAAATTCCATTCGGCTCTAGGATAGCTGGCACGTTGACGGTAGTATAAGCTCAAGACGTTGTTTAAGGTGGCATGGCGGGAGAGACGGCCCACACTCCTCACTTCCCGGCAATATGGGAAACTATTGAGAAACTGGAATTATCAAGAAGCATCCCTATGTTTGTCGAAGGAGTGGCCTGAAGCCCCTGATTCTCGTTTGCTAGCAACAATGAAACGAGCCTGATCCGAAATATTGTGATATAATACTATAATATCTATACCTAATATCTTTTTTTGAATAATTTTGCACAGGGGCTCATCCCAAAGCTTGATCGCAGGTTTAAAGAGAAATTTTCTCTTCGACGAGCAACTTACAAGCATTCTTTGCAGCTTCCTAATGACAGGAAGAAAAATTTATCATATAAATTGTTGAGACTGGGGACAGAAGTGTAATAATGCTGGTATGTTTAAGCTAGATATTTTTCTGATGCCAATTACGTCAAAACGAATGGGCGAACGAACTGTAGGTCTACTCTTATTCAACGAAAAACGAAGATCCATTCGTTCCGAAGTTTTCTCTCGAACGTCATTGTTGACATTTCAAATTTCTAATAATTTATTTAAGTTGCGAACGAAAATTTGAATACGACAGCTGTTTGTTCGGAATTTTAACCTCAACTTGACGAAACCAAACTTGTTACCTTTTGATTTTCGTTTGTGTGGATTTTGTTGCAAATTTGCTTGAAATGGTTTCAAGAATCCTTTTACTCGAAGCTGCTCTACGTGAAGAACATTTAGAACGCAGAAGTTATCAACGCCGCTTACGCAATCAATTTAATATTAGTTAAATTACTGACTTAGAGTTTGTAGAAAACTGTAATAAGTTATAGCCTGCTGTGTTTTTCATAAGTAATGTATAAAGGGTGGTATTGATATTCCAGAGTTTTCTCTGTCTGAACTCCAATCTGAAAGAAGCAGGTGGGTTCCCTCTTAAGCAGCTGCTTCATTACCTCAAGCTCTTCAAAGGTCGAAGGGCATGAGCTGAATTAGTACACGAAACTTATTGAAGAATTAACGTCGTTAATTTAGGCTTGCTTAAAAATGGTATTAATATCACATCTATGAGCTATAACTCGATATCTCTGCAATAAAGTCTATGTGACATACATTGCCGGGATATCTAAAACTTTCAACATTTGAGTTGCAGGTAATATCATCACCACCGTCTTGTTTGGAATTTCTGCTACGTACAACCAAACTGTGGAATGCAATTCCTTGCACGGCGCAAAGAAGAGGATCCAAGTTATCAATACGATGCGACATGGTTATCTTCAAAATAAGAACGCACAGAAAGGACGGCAATGTTCCTGTGATTCGTACAGTTTTGCAAGAGAGTGTGGGTTGCAGTGTTTACTTACCATCTAAGATTGTCCCGTACATCTTGATTGCTAAAAAATATTTGCTTCGAAGATTAAAAAGTAGTTCAAACCTAAACTTTCAACATCCCCATTTTTTATTTCTAAAAAGTGTTTTTTATCAGAACGCCTTTACTTTTTAAATTGAAAATTATTTAAATACAAATTTAAAGTTGTTGTTTGCCGCTATGGCGAAAATCAGAAAAATATTATGAAATTAAATATTAACAACAATATATACAAAATGTTTACTCTAAAGACGCGACGCATGAAAAATGTTAACGAGCCAAAAGCCATGTAGTCTATCCATTTTTCATCCCAAAAAAAGTAAGGACTTTGTTTTCAATTTTCAAATAAATTGAAGAATCAAAGGAAATGTGTTGTGCACGTGTAATTTTTCGGCTAAACGAATATTAAAAATGGCAAATTTAATGGAAGTATTAATAACATGTGATTCTAATAACACATTGTGGACTTGTTGTGTATGGGATCCACATAATGGAACAAATTTAATGACTTACCGCGGCGGAGGGACAGCCGAACCTCGAACTCTTTCATTTATTGGAAAGGATTATTTAGCAGCAGTTGAAAAAACTAAACCTATTCTGCACGTTTGGCCATTAAACTCACAGCAGCCCTTGCAGGGTATTCGTTTTATTTTACCTGGTAAAGCGAGTTCTTTTGCGGTATCGCCGGATGGCGCTTATTGTATAGCGGGCATCGAAGAAAAGATATATTTATGGCAAATATCATCAGGAAGCTTACTCACAATATTAAATCGCCACTATCAGAGAGTCAATCACTTAAAATTCACATCAGATGGTCGATTTTTTGTTTCATCTGCTGATGATGGAATGGTTATGGTTTGGTCATTAGCGGCTGTAGCTGTTAACCTCCAAATAGAATTAGTAACACAATCAATGGCTGGACAGCATGATCCTGTTTTTATATTTTCTGATCATTCTTTACCAGTCACAGACCTGTGTATAAGTAAGATGGGAATGCATGGACGTCTGTCCTCAGTATCGAGTGACAGGACTTGTAAAATTTATGATTTATCATCAGGGGAACTACTGTTGAATTTAATATTTGATGAACCACTATCATCTATTTGTCTCGATGTATTAGAACTAAATGTATTTGTTGGCACAATTGAAGGTAAAATATATAAATTTTCACTCACTAATCCACCAAGAAACAGAGATGTGTTGATTAATGATATTATGAATGCAGTAGTGTTCTCATCACATACAAAGGCTGTGAATTGCTTATCAGTGTCATTGAATGGAGAAATATTGATGTCGGCTGGTTATGATGAGCAAGTAATTCTGTGGCACATAAAAAGCAGGCAACCAGTTAGAGTTATTAAACATAAAGGTCCTATAACAAATGCATTCTTCTCACTTAATTATGAAAAGATTTATCAGCAGGAATTTTTGCCACAGACTATTATTCATAGCCTTGAAAGAACATTGGAAAAGGATAGTGATGATATGAACGAAATTGAAATTTTGGTGAATAAGAAGATTGAGTTTTGGCCACAATTTGAAGAAGTGTTTGAAAGTCGTACTCAAAATACAGAAACTACAATTATACATAATAATCACATAAAAAGTCCGGAGTTAGAAGATGAACTGAAAAAGTTAAGGATAATTAACAGTAACTTGTATAAATTATCTATAGAGAAGGTAATAGCTACTATTCCAGTTGCCAATAAATCAAAGAAAAAAAAGAAAAAGAAACATTAAATTGATATTTATAATAATTATAGCTTGCATTTTTACTTAATAATCATTGTTTATAAAAAATTGTGATATTTTTTATGTAGGGAAATACCTGCAGCATAATAATGTTTTTTCTGAATCTGGACTATGTGTCTATTTAACTTTGCAATATTATTTGAGTATTTTCCAAGCAAGAGTTTAAATAAATAAATTTAATCAAGCCAGTGAAATTACTATGATTTACATTGTATTTATTTCTTAAAATTAGCGGGCTTGTGTATCTTTTTGTTGTTTTTTTATTTTTTATAGAATAGGAGGACATATGAGTGTATGGGTCACCTGTTGTTAAGTGATCACCGCCACCCACAATCTCTTGCAACACCAGAGGTATCACAGGAGCGTTGCCGGGCTTTAACCTTTCCACATCGGATGTGCCCGCGGGCACTGGTAATTCAAAAAACAATGATAGCGGCTGTGCCGCGGGGCACTCTTTTATCTCATCCAGTTTTCACCCTTATTAGGTGTACAAGATGGTTTATTTGCCTACGCAGTTATGAACGAGAGAATTCCCAAACACATTTTGATCCGTTACGATTCAAGGCCACCAATATTCGACGTCATAGCTTTACGGACAAAGCACTTATGTGTCCACTTGTTCCCGGCCGGCTCAGCGAGCGGTCGTTATCAAGACTTTACACGAAGATCGTTCTTTGTGGAGATTTAAGCTTTATTTTATAATGAACATATACTATTCATTACAAAAACATAAAAGGAAATAAATAAAACAAGTAATTAACAATAATAACAATATTTATTTTAAAATATACCTATTTTTACACTTTTTTTCGAATGAAAAGTCTGTGTGAAATAAAAAAGAAAGACAATATGAATAATTTATACATGGTCTTATAGCTTGTTTCAATAGCTTTCAGTGACAGTCACTCAAATCACCCTAGTTATAAGCATTTTATAACTACACGTAAAATAATGCACACGGGGAAAATGCCGCGAAATTGCCGGAAGCTTGCCGATCTACAGTGTACAGCGAGATCCGGAAAGGTTAAGGAAGGTGTACGCGGTGTTTTTTAAGGTACCCATGTTGTATCGTCCCAGAAACACCGCACAAGGAAGTTCATTTTCCACAGCTTTGTAGTACGTGGAAGAAAGCTACTTGAAAACCGTACTGTGGAAGACTGCCACACATCCAGATGGTGGGGATGATATCCTAACTTGTGGCGTGTCGTGCGAAGGTGGAATTCGGCGGCAGGAATCAGGTTAACCAGCTCTTCGGAACACTCCCCGTGATAAATGCGGTAGAAGACACACACTGAAGCGACATCTCTACGCAACGCCAAGTGACCCAGCCGTTCACAGAGCACTCGACAATTCGAGCTGCTCTACATTGCACGCGGTCAAATGGATCGAGCTGATACTGGGGTGTGCCAGACCAGAGATGGCAGTAATACTCCATGTGTGGCCGGACCTGCGCTTTGTAGAGCGCTAGAATGTGGGCCGGCTTGAAGTATTGCCGTACTCTATTAACGACGCCCAGTTTCTTTGAAGCCAATTTGGCTTTGCCCTCCAGATGGCCACGAAATTGCCAATCGCTCAAGATTTCGAGACCCAGTATTCCGATACTAGGCGAGGCTTTAAGGGAAGTGCTGTCGAAGAGCGGTGATACGACAAATGGGGTTTTTTTAGTGGTGAACGCGCATACTTGAGTCTTCTGGGGGTTTAATTGGACAAGGTTCACTTTACCCCATTCCGCGACCTTCTCAAGAGAGGACTCGATAGAAGACACAAGTTTCTCCCGGCGGTTTCTGCTTTACGATTTTCCGAGAGAGACCTGCATGGCCTGTGTATACGGCAACAACAGTGCTGTCGTCTGCATAGCAATGTATGTTGTAGGTGTCCAACATATCAAGTGCAAGTGCTCTCGAGAAGCCCAAATGATGGAAGTTTTGAGAGGAGCGCCTTGTGCCATACACGATCAAAGGCCTTCACTATATCCAGGCCTTACCCCTTGCTTTCAATAGCCGCCACCCATCTATGTGTTAGGTATACCAGAAGATCACCTGCCGACCGACTCGTCGACGAAAGCCGTACTGTCGGTCGTTGATCAACTGGTGACCCTCTAGATATACCAAGAGCGATTTTGCAGAGCAGGGAGGTAATAGCAATAGGCCTGTAGTTTGCCGGATTCGAACTGTCTCCTTTTTTTTTGGATCGGATGGACAAGGGCTGACTTCCATGAGTCAGGGACTACGCCTTTTGAATAAGAATGCCGGAATAAACTCGTTAGCACCGGCGTCAACTCAGGGGCACACGTTCTAAGCACGATTGGAGAAATGCCATCCGGCCCGCTCGAGTTCCTGACGTCCAACGAAAACAGAGCTCGCCTAACAGTTTTCTGTCTGAACTGTACTTCAGGCATAGAGCTCTGACACCGCGGGATGGTCGGCGGTGTTTTTCCGTTGTCGTCATGAGTCGAGATGGAGACAAAAAGAGAGCACAGGAGATCAGCTTTCTCTTTTGCCGTATGGGCCAGGGTGTCATTTCTCATGTGCAACGGCGGCAGGGACGGCTGGCTGAAGTTACCCAGAGCTGCTTTCGACAACGACCAGAACTTGCGTGTTCCGGTCGGGTAACTGGAAAGTTGCTCGCCGATTTTGACGACGTGCTTCGATTTTGCACGGGCGATTTGCCGCTTAAAAAATCTGGAGGCACGGTTATATTTCCTCTTAAGAACTTTGCAGTTCGGATCCTTTGTGCCCAGCGCCGCATCAGGTGATCTGCTACCGGTCGGTACTACAGAGCTTGTTATAAAAATATCCATGCCCTGTAGTATCACATCGGCTACTGCAATGATGCAGGCACTAGGTAACTCATAGATTACTGGTAAGTACCAGTAACCACATCTCTCAAGATAAATGATTTTCGTGTCCATAGTTACCTATTACTTTCTCACCTCTCTTACCCTTTGTCCAATATTCAAAATTATCCCTATTCTCATTGCCTTTCAGTACTGAAAGTACATTACTAAACCTAAAGTACAGGTAGGTAATCAACTTTCCAACTCTCAACAATTTTAGATCTGGGCATGGATAAGTTCACCGTAGAGGCGAATATAACTTTCTCTCATGTGATGCATGCAGATTTCCAGAACTAATTAAATTAATTTAATTCCATTAAATGTTCTCTAATGCTCCTATAGGTTATCACGGGCTACTATCCGCAACTCGACAACTATGGCCGATCTCCTTTGCGCTCTTTTTGCCTCCAACTCGACTCTTGACGACAACGGAAAAACACCGCGGAGCTCTGTTTTCTTTGGACGTCAGGAAGTCGAGTGGGCTGGATGGCATTTCTCCAATCGTGCTTAGAACGTGTGCTCCTGAGCTGACGCCGGTGCTAACGCGTTACTTCCGGCACTCTCATTCAAAATACTCATGGAAGTCAGCACTTGTCCATCCGATCCAAAAAAAGGAGACAGTTCGGATCCGGCAAACTACAGGCCTATTGCTATTACCTACCTGCTCTCCAAAATCATGGAGAGCATAATCAGCCGCCAGCTCTTAGTATATCTAGAGGGTTACCAGTTGATCAACGACCGACAGTACGGCTTTCGCCATGGTCGGTCGGCAGGTGATCTTCTGTTATACCTAACACATAGATGGGTGGCGGCTATTGAAAGCAAGGGGGAAGGCCTGGCAGTTAGCCGGGATATAGCGAAGGCCTTTGATCGTGTATGGCACAAGGCGCTCCTCTCAAAACTTCCATCATTTGGGCTTCACGAGAGCTTGTGTAAGTGGACGTCCAGCTTCCTCACTGGGCGCAACATACTGGTCGTTGTCGTCGGATATTGCTCGAACCCGAAGCCCGTGAATGCTGGAATGCCCCGAGGCTGTGTGCTATCTCCCACGCTGTCTTCTGCATATCAATGATATGTTGGACGCCTCCAGCATACATTGCTATGCAGACGACAGCACTGGTGAAGCAGTATACACCCATGGCCATGCAGGTCTCTCTCGGGAAATCGTTGAGCAGTGCCAGGAGAAACTTGTGTCTTCTATCGAGTCCTCTCTTGAGAAGGTCGCGGAATGGGGTAAATTGAGCCTTGTCCAATTTAACCCCCAGAAAACTCAAGTTTGCGCGTTTACCACTAAAAAAACCCCATTTGTCGTATCACCGCTCTTCGACAGCACATCCCTCAAAGCCTCGCCTAGTATCGAAATACTGGGTCTCGAAATCTCGAGCGATTGCCAATGCCGTGGCCATCTGGAGGGCAAAACCAAATTGGCTTCGAAGACGCTGGGCGTCATTAATAGAGCATGGCGATAATTCAAGCCAGCCCACATTCTAGTGCTCTACAAAGCGCAGGTCCGGCCACACATGGAGTATTACTGCCATCTCTGGTCTGGCACACCCCAGTATCAGCTCGATCCATTTGACCGCGTGCAATGTAGAGCAGCTCGAATTGTCGAGTGCTCTGTGAACGGCTGGGTCACTTGGCGTTGCGTAGAGATGTCGCTTCAGTGTGTGTCTTCTACCGCATTTATCACGGGGAGTGTTCCGAAGAGCTGGTTAACCTGATTCCTGCCGCCGAATTCCACCTTCGCACGACACGCCACAAGTTAGGATATCATCCCCACCATCTGGATGTGTGGCAGTCTTCCACAGTACGGTTTTAAGTAGCTTTCTTCCACGTACTACAAAGCTGTGGAAAATGAACTTCCTTGTGCGGTGTTTCTGGGACGATACAACATGGGTACCTTAAAAAACACCGCGTACACCTTCCTTAACCTTTCCGGATCGGCGCGCTCCGGATCTCGCTGTACACTGTAGATCGGCAAGCTTCCGGCAATTTCGCGGCATTTTCCCCGTGTGCATTATTCAGGATCGCCACACATCCAGATGATGATCTGGATGTGTGGCGATCCTCCACAGTGCGGTTTTCAAGGAGCTTTCTTCCTCGTACTACAAAGCTATGGAAGTGTGCGGTGTTTCCGGGACGATACGACATGGGTACCTTCAAAAAAAGCGCGTACACGTTCCTTAGAGGCCGGCAACGCTCCTGTGATTCCTCTGGTGTTGCAAGATATTGTGGGCGGCGGTGATCACTTAACAACAGGTGACCCGTACGCTCGTGTCCTCCTATTCCACAAAAAAATACATGCTAGTCTTTGAAATCGTTGTAACTTATTACACGTGGTTATATGGGCTATGGCATAGCTTATCCCAGCTGTATAGAGCTATTTGCGGAGCAAGACCCCATATCAACGCTATCATTCTACGGTATTGCCAGAAGGATATGGCAGCCGTATTTATCTTCGCATCTATGTGGGCGCCCCAGTTTAGCTTGCTGTCATGTTTTACGTCTTAATACTTGACTTCGCTTGTCAATTAGAGTTCAGTGTTAAACTGTTTCGGCAGTTTGAAATTACCTAGAACTCTTTTGTTTGTGAACAATACCAGGTCCGTTTTCGGTGGGTTGACTGATAAGTCGTTATCTTTGCACCATTTTTCCACGATTTTCAAGCCCACATTTATTACTTACATATAACATACAGTATTGGCAAACTTTCCGCATATCAGTATAGTTAGGTCGTCTGCGTAACCTACAGTATAAAAGTGGTTTTCGTTGAGGGTGGCAATCAGATCATTTACTACCAAGTTCCATAGAAGAGGCCTTTGGCAACTATAGCTTTCTGTGTTTCACCTTCATCGAGTAAAATTACTCTATGTTTGAGTATATTTTAAATCCATAATGTCAGAGTTCTATATACACCATGGCGTTGTAGGGCTCTCATTTTTGCAAGTTTTGTCCAAAGCTCCTTCGATATCCAGGAAGGTTCCTAGACTAAAGGTTTCCGAAAGTGCACCTTCTATAACGTTCACTACAGTGTGCAGTGCAGACTCAGTGCTTTTACCTTGACTGTACGGATGTAACGGTATATTCCACAGGTAATTTTCCCTCAGTTCTCTTTCAAACACCCAGGTCTTCAGGGCGAAAGAGGTAAGATGTATGATCTAGCATCACATCTGTAAGAGTTAAGACTGATGCTTCTAAAACATCCATGAGTCCGTTCGGTGATGCAGTGTGTTACCCTTCTACAAGAATAGTATTCAATATTAAGTAGTATTTTCTTTCTTTGATGAAAATGTTACTTATTTTCTTGTCAACTGCTGTTCCTCTAAAAACATTATCCTGTAAAGGTAACGAAACGTTGAATTAAATAGTTAAATAACTAATAATTACAATGTAACTTTTATAAAAATGCCAAAAAAGTAAAAATGCAGTAACACGCGCTTAGTCCTTAAAAAATAATTTTATTTGAATAAATATGACTATTATTAATACGGTTCGGTGCGACAGTAATCTTGAAAAAATGATGTCTGAAGAGTGCCAGAACTCAAAAATCAAGTAATAGCTTTCTACTCAAAGAGGCTCGAATCCAAAGCCGTTAATAAAAAAAGCTCTCTCTTTTGAGTAGTTCTGTATTTTGTCGGCTATGATTGTCATTGTCAGCTGTCTTGAGTGTATTGAATTGAACGATAAACATTTGTTATTTACGCTCAATAACATAATTTAGTCCATTTTATAACACGACAATTTCCTAGTTGATTAGTGAATCTATCATCGCACCATGTTTAAAAAGTAAGTAAATATTTATAATTTTGATTAATTATTTAATGTTACAAATTATCTACAAATAATTACCAACGATTACCTAAGGTTTTAGGTTAGATTTGCCGACCGCTTTTGCATCATGATTGTCAAATGTCAGTCCATTTCATAGACAAAACAAATTAGGCTGTCATTCAAAATTCAATATGAAAATGTCCATAGCCAATAATAATTAGCCTAAGTTATTCGTATTAGGTACAGCATGCATAATTTTATTGCAAATTATTTCTACATTATGTACTATTATTTATAAATTATCTTTGCTAGTATTAATATTACTTTAGTTCTTATGCGACAAATTACTAAAAGTACAAGAGTGTTTGTCTATCATCTTTAGTTTATGATAGCCTGTTCTAGGCTCGATGATCGTTACCGAATTAAAAATAAAATTCTCATTCACTTCATGGGCATTTGTTTGTTGCGCAGTGCGCTGTTTGCGCAGACACACTGTAGTGAGTGCTGACGTCTTTTGACAATTAAATATTATAAATTCGAAATACCTATAGCAGCTGCTATTCTAAATTGATCGTAACTTATGAAAGTTTCTATTTAGTTCAACAATGTTTTCGGGAGTGTAGACATTAACCGTGCCGTGGCTCAAAAGCCATAAGAGAAACTATTTGTGTAAACTCAACAAGGCAAAACGCAACAGTCAGTACTGTTACTAAGTGACGTAACTAGATCAATTTGCGAAACGCGAATGCGAGTACTCTCTGTTTGTAGACTGTAGCGTCGGTGTCTTTGTGCGAATGGTGTCGACTGTCGAGTAATTTGACTAAGGAGTCATCATGTGGGAAGTTGATTCTGACACGGGATCTCAGAGCGCATCGTCGGACGGCGTTCGACGACGGCAAGGATGGGACCCCGAGGCCGAGAGTCTTGCTTCTCATATCGACGAACTGGACGAGGTGCTAGCCGAAGAGGAGGAAGGATGTCCACTTCCGTCTACACCCGAAGATCAACATTTACTAGACGCGGAAATGGCGGAAGTATTGAAGGCTGGCGTGCTGTCGGATGAGATTGACCTCGGAGCGCTCGCTCACAACGCCGCCGGGCAAGCTGAGGAGTTCGTCCGCAAGGTTTGGGAAGCCTCATGGAACGTATGCCACTTCAGACATCTCCCTCGCTGGTTGCAAGACAATGATTACCTACATAAAGGTCATAGACCCCCTCTGCCGTCATTCAGCGCGTGTTTCGCCTCGATATTTCGTATACACACTGAAACTGGTAATATTTGGACTCATTTACTTGGCTGTGTAGCGTTTATCGGTGTTGCAGCATATTTCCTTACGCGACCTTCTATTGAGATTCAAATGCAAGAGAAAATGATCTTTGGGGTGTTTTTTGTGGGTGCTATAGTGTGTCTTGGTTTCTCATTTGCTTACCATACATTGTACTGTCACTCTGAGATGGTAGGCAAGTTGTTTTCGAAACTAGATTACTGTGGCATAGCCCTTCTTATAATGGGCTCATTTGTTCCTTGGTTATATTACAGCTTTTACTGCCATTATAGACCGAAAATTATTTATTTATCTGTAGTGGTTGTTTTGGGTATATTATCAATTATAGTATCACTATGGGATAGATTTTCTGAGCCTAGATTGAGACCTCTTAGAGCAGGTGTTTTTATGGGATTTGGGCTATCTGGTGTAGTTCCTGCTATTCATTATGGTGTAACGGAAGGATGGTTTAGCCAAGTGAGTAAAGCCTCGCTTGGGTGGCTTGTACTAATGGGCTTACTATACATTCTGGGAGCTATGTTCTATGCATTGAGAGTCCCAGAGCGTTGGTTCCCTGGGAAGTGTGACATCTGGTTCCAATCTCATCAAATATTCCATGTTCTGGTGATTGTCGCCGCCTTTGTGCATTACCATGGTATCAGTGAACTTGCATCCTATAGAGTGACTGTTGGAGAATGTTCTATGCCTCCTTCCTCAATAGCATTCTAACCAAATCTAATACCAAATGTGATAGTAGATTATAATTAAGGTATAAAAACAAATTTTTCAATAGATCCACAATGTTTATTACTTTGATATTTTTTACACAGTTTTTTTACGGAAACTGCGCATCTTGTTATATTAAATTGGCTGACAAAAGGGGTGAGAGGTGGTATAGAGAAAGAACTTTAAATACAATTATTTATTTTTTTAGAGATTTAGTAGAATATTGCCTACATCACATTTTGTACAGCTGTGACCAGATGATGGATATACTTCCATATATACATATGTATGGAAAATTGTAAAATACCTGGCTGATTGGTAACACCCCCTTGCTAGTTTTTGTTGCTGTGGGCAGTAATTATTTATGTACTTGGTAAGTTTTTATCTGGTTGCGGCATAAACATGAATAAATGAAGTACTTATCATGTAGGTATGTTGCACTAATTATAATATTACATATAGTTGACCACATACTTTCTTAAAGCAGTGAAGAATCTCCTGTTTATACTTTGTTTACTTTTACACAAGTTCATTGTAATCAATTACAAAATACATTCCAAATATTCTGAATTTAGGAACTATGTTAGAGTCCATCTCATGAAAGAAAATAAAAGTTAGAAGAATCATTATTGATATTTTATGGGAATCAAAATTTGTAGAGAGCAAAGAGTATATACAATCATGGACCTAGCAACATTTCTTCGCATGACTGCAGCGCCACATCTGTGTGAAATGGACTCTACTATAACTTGTTGCTGTAGAATGAATACCTCATATGTCAAAAATATTTTTTTTTAAATAATACTTGAATGGAAACTGTTTTATAATGGACCATGCAAATATGAAGCCAATTAACTTACTCTTAGTGCTATCTTTTAATTATACCCTCTTAGTTCTTAACCATCTCGTTAATTTCGTGTAAATTTTAAATTTCTTGACTTATAATATATAATCTTATATATATTACTACAGCAACAATATTGTTTTAACATTGAATTTTATAATTACAAGAATAAAAATGGCATTGAAAGCAATCTATAAACAATATTTTATGAAATTAACTATGGAAGGTGTCTTAAAATTTTGTTTAAATAAGAATATTTAAAGAGAACTTTAAATACATTTTTTATTTTATTTATTACTGTCAATGTATAAGTAAAAAAAAATTGTTTATTTATTTTTCTATTCCTTGTAAATATATGTACAACAAATTTAAATAAATAAATGGTCATATTTTTAGATGTGTGGAAAATATTATATTCGAAATTATTGTATGTGTTCATATGTGTTGATTATAATAAGGAAATAAAAATGAATATACTTAGCTGTCAGGGATGAGTAAAAAAAGGGCAAATGAAGAAAAATAACAAAAAAATGATGAAGATGTGATGTAATTATTTTTAATGGTTTTGATTTTAATAATTTGGCTTTATTGTATTGCTAATAGTAAGTAATGGCACCGACAAACCTGATTTTTATTTCATCCTGTTATAGTTACTGTAACAAAAATGTTAATACATACCTCAAAAGATAAACACAACCAGTCATGACTGATTAAGACAATATTTATTCAAATAACATCATTTGTCAGTGTTTTTTCAATTATTTGATGTCTATTAACAACCACTTTCAATATTCAGTTTTAATATCCTAATAACCTGCCAATCATAAATTTCAATATGGTGATCTTAATTTAACTTGATTATTATTGAATATGGTTGTTAAGCTATTAATTAATTACTTTTCTAAATTCACAACAGTGATTAAGTTAGGCTTAGGTTTAGGTCAATGTTAACGGCCATTTAATTACTTTGCTAGCTGTAATTTAATTATAATTTGCTAAATAGATATTAGGGATTAGTCTGGAATGTTGTTAAATTCTTGTTTCTTAAGGGATTATATCTGATTAAGTAATTAAATATTTTTAAAAATGTAAATGTTTACTTTTTTTATATGCCCCCAGTGTTTCTAATTGAATGCAATAACTAATTTTTTATACCAACTCGCTGTGCACCACAGTTTGGCCCAAGTACTAATACAAACTTGCCATTATATCAGTTTATGCGATTTAAAAATATGTAAGTAAGCTTATATTGATATGGGCTGAATTAACCTTCAATTATAATTTATATTATATAACATATTTTAAAGTTATTTAGAATAGTAATAAAAACAATTAAGTAATCGAGTAAAAATAAAAATCAAGAAACTACGACCCATTCGACCTGATCAAAATTAACCAAAAAAGTGATGAAAATGTTGTTTAAAATATAGTGCATTAGATGATCACGACAACGTGTCATTCCCTTTACTTTTGGAAGGTTTATTTACAAAGGATGATGGCCAGATACCAGTAATGTTCAAGCATTATTAGTGTTCCGGTTTAAAGGGCGCCGGCCGACGCTAGTGTGAAATTGAAAGGCATTTTTTTCGCAATATTGATCACTTTAGAATTATTTTTGATGTCATTTCTAACACTACCACCGCTTCGGAAACAAATGGCGCTGAAAACAAATTAATTACTGATCTAATCATACCCCGACTCACGACATCCTATGCCTCGAAAGTGACGAGCGCAGTTGACTGTAGTGCGCTAAGATTTTAGGTTTTGAAGAATCTTGAACGGCACTGCACTGTAATGGACAGGTGTTGAACTTACAATGGGGTGAACATATTGCTTATCTCCGAAAAATTTCTTAATAAAATCCGTAGTTAATTTGCTGACTGACAAATTTATCCTTTTTTCTCATTAGTCGCTTCATATAAGCTCGGTTATTATAGTTTTTGCCGTTAGTCTTGCCCCATAACTTTGATTTGTAAAATACTTCAACAAGTTTTTGCAATAAACTTCTTTTGACACGACTTGAGAGTTGATGCGATTATTCTTCAGGGGTTTAACTTCAATTGCGCGTAAGGATTACATGCAAACACTTTATATTATTAATTATTTAGAGGATTGGTAATGACACGAGGCCATCATCGAAAGGAACAGAGAAGGCCTGCCAGTTAGTCTGGATATGGTGAAGGCGTTCGTTCGTGTTTGGCACAAGGCGCTCCTTTCAAAGCTCCCATTATATGCGCTTCCCGAGAACTTAAGCAAGTGGTACCACCACAGCTTCCTCACTGGGCGTAATCGACAGTTTTATTCCTGAACCTGAAGACCGTGAAAGCTTGAGATCCCCTCGAGATGCCATACACACGGGCCATGCAGGTCTCTCGGGAAATCGTAGACCAATACCGGAAGAAACTTCTTTCTTCAACTGAATCCTCTTTTGAGAAGGTCGCGGTAATAGTGTAAAATAAACCATGTCCAATTTAATCCTCAGAATATTGTTGTATTATACATGTGGAGTATTGCTGTCATATCTGGTCTGGCGCATCCCATTATCAGCATTTGACCGTTTGAAACGCAGAGTTACTCGACTTTTCGGGATACATCGCTCTGTGAAAGGCTCGATCACTGGGCGTTACATAGAGATGTCGCTTCATTGTATGGCTGTTTGAAATGATTCCTGCAACCGAATTTCACCTTTGCTCGACACGCTACAAATTAGGGCAGATGTGGTTCGCCTCTCGAACATTCGCCACTTTTAGCTGCTGACCGACAGCATGGTACACTCGTTCAATGGGCCGCAGTCGCAGACTTCATTTTGTCTGTCCATCGCACGGCCGATCCTCGTCCACTGGTGCCCTCTACTTTGTCCTGCATGACAAGGCGCTCGATGGACTCACTCTCTCGCCGGCAGACGTGTCCGAAGAACTTAATGTATGCGACTCTGTACTAACACCGAAAGGCGATTCTCTACAGTGCGGTTTTCAAGCAACTTTCTTTCACGTGCAACCAAACTATGGAATGAGCTTCCTTATGTGGTGTATCCAGGACGACATGGCGTAAATACATTCGCAAAAGCGCGTAGTTTTCTAAAATTCTTGAATTCCTCTGGTGTTCCAAGAGAATGTAGAAGACATATCACCCTGTATCCGTGTGCTCGCTTATCGTCCTTGTCTATAAAAAAACTTTTAAACTTAAGTAGATAATAGATTGATAGAAATGATTCACTGTACTTTTCATTTCGAACATGAGGAAATAAAACTAGTTGTTTATCTAAACTATTCATATATAATAATATTATTAACACCTAATTAAAATTAATTGTCAAAATAAGACAATTCGTGAAATTAAAAGTACATTTTTGTTTGGAATGTTTATGCTCTTTGATATATTATAACAAATTTGGCTGTTCTGGATATCTGTAAAAGTGGGAGACGCTGGTATTTCATCAGACGATGGATTTCATGGCGGATACTCCCTGGAAGTTGTCGGCTGAGGCGAATTAGGGCGTATTTTTATAGTTTCAGTTAATTTGGTTGAAATTTTAGTTTTATTTTGGACTGAATCTTCAATGTAGCCTTCGGTGACTCTGCTGGATTTCCAGCCTCCAGGTCTTTTTAACGTTGTCATGTTTGCCCCAGCATCGGCTAAAAGTGTTGCTGACGTTCGTCTATAACAATGTCCGGTATACTGTCCACAGTTGGTAAATTCAAATATATTGCTATCTGCATACCTGAGATTTTATTTTTACCGATCACTTTTTTGTAGCATTTTCCCTTCTGATAGTTGAGAAAAAAACGGTCCGTCTTTACATCACTAGGTCTCAATTTTTGATATTTCTTTACTATATGTGCAAACTCTTCTTGTACTACAAACGAGCGCTCAATATTTGTTTTTGTTTTAGGGCCGATTTTTCAATCCTCAGTTAAACGACTAGATAAGAGAAATTCGACGAATAGCGTAATTACGAATTTTTCAACAGGCAGATAGAAGTTATCAAACGAATGAAGATTATATCGGGTGTTTATATTTATCGACCCCTTTGGGAGCCGGTTAAGAGCTATCGGTGGGATAATTAGGACGTGTTTTTAAGTTTTTTAGGCAATATTTGTAGATAAGTCATTCTCTAGTTATAAGTGTATTATCTATGCTCATGTCAAAAGATCTAATGATCTAATAACTATCATCTTTTGACGACTACACACGTAATTTATGTTCTTACTATATAATATAGTAGAAATTATAATATAATGGATATTTTTGAGAAAATTGACGACTTCGCGATTGAAGAAGAAATTCATTTCCTCAACTTTGTGAACTCTCCGGACAGAAAAACCAGTGTTGTGAGAGAGAGACCAGATCACAACATTATCTGGAATGATAATGAGTTCTGCAGGAGATTTCGACTAAAAAAGATACCTACTTAATCTCATTGATTGAGGATAAAATTAAATAGGAAACGCAAAGGTTTGTAGTATTTTTTTTATGATACCTCAATATCATAAAAGTAAGTACCACGAAACCAAATTTAAATTGAAATAAACTGAACAAATAAACGACTGAATTAGAGGTTTGTTATTATTAATTGTTGTGATAAATGTCTAATGTCAAACAAGCATGCTTTCTCTGTCCTATAATCTCGTTAAATAATATATATGTCCATCTCGCTTGCACGTATGAAGTGTGAAGTTGCTTCGACAATACAACAGACAACTATTCTTTGGATAAAAAGCGATTGAAAAATTCAAAACTTTTAATCGTTAGATAAACAGTAAGTTAATTTTATTCTCTCGATAGTTATCTGGTGATTTATCTGAGGTATGAAAAATCGGCCCTTAGTCAGTTTTACTAGAAATAATTGACCTTGACTTTCAATGTCCTTAATTGTCAAATTTGTGAGTTCTGCAAGCGCCGTTTATACCGAGTATCAATACCACCTGTGAAGCACGCAATTTTTTAGTATTTTTGTAATAAATACGTTCATTTTTAGAATAAATACATAAATACTTCGGGAAACTTACCTTCACTACCAAATATATCTCGTCAGGAGCATCATTTAAAAATTTTTCCACTTCATGAGAGGTGAAAACCTTAGATTTCCTACTCTTGAACCCCTGAGACTGTCTTTTCAAAAATGATGTTAAATTATGGAATTTTTTCAAATTTACATTGTGTTTTACACTAACTGTACTCTTGAGGATTGAATATCGGGTCCATAGCGTAGAAGGCTGTAGTTTGCTACACAGTCCTTTAAAATATGTAAGAAATACACTTTCCGAGAACGATTTTATATTCTTCTCTACTCGCCATTTCATAAAATCATTGTATGTGTTTATATATCTCGCAAAAGATTTTCAATAACACAATTTGCCTCGTTTCTAATTGAATCTGGTGTTAACATTTCAGAATCGTTTGAACTCATTTTTAATATTCAAATCTTAGCATAAAAGATTTTTACCTACTTTTTTTATTCTGTCACAGATACATTACAGATCAGTATCCCGCCAATTTATGTCGACATTTTAAATATGGAACTCACCGCGAAATTGTTGCGGCTTATTCCGTTCAAAGAAGTTTGCGCTAAGTTCACACTGGCTGTTTAGAAAGACACGTGGCATTTCTTTAAATTAGTTTTATTTACATAAAACTCTTCAAAGCTGAAAGCAGTTCTATTTTTTAAGTTCATTCCGGCCCTTAGGTGGAAAGTAAGTTGTATGAGTTTTTCCCTCTCTATGGAGGGAAGCAGCATTTTCCACCCAATAATCAGATCAAAACAACATTACTTTCCGAGTATGAAAAATGAAAATGATTTTTCCTCTTTGACCCTTGGGGTATAAATTACGTTAATATCAGATAACAGTTCTCTGTTATCGATTATGGTTTGCCCTTGATGAACTAAGTGGTGCTAATTGGTTCGGTCGGTGATATCGATCGAATGTCCGCTTTGTTATTTAGTATCATCGTAGTTAAACAACAACTTTTCAAATGTACATATTTTGAAAAAAAAAATGGTCATTGTTTTACCGTATAGAGCGGTTTTAATGAAACTCATACACCTTTCTCATATGTACTTACTCAGACAAAATTTTGTAATAAACCAACTTCCGCGGTGTTTCTAGGCCGACGCGCATTTCTTCATAAACGTGTGAGTATACTTTAAAGAATGACCGTGAGCACAGAAAAAGAGAAGTAAAGAGTTATAGTCACAGAATTTTCACTCGGTGACACCTTTTAAAGAAATAAGTACTTTAGATAAGATTATAATATGATTCACTTTAAATTGTCCTATGTTCGTAGCTGCATTCGACTAATAATACATTGATAAATTCTGTTCGAAGGTTAATCAACTTAAAACCAATTTGCTTATGTCAAAGTCAAATAAACTTTATTCAAATCGGCTTAAAGTAAGCGCTTTTAGATCGTCACTATAAATAATTATTTTAAGTTACTGTTGATATATTCGGAAAAGTAGAGCTCGTTAGAAGAATATACAAGAAACTCAACGGCCACAACAACACTTCATCCAATAGTGTATTTTACAATGGCTGTAATATTAATTTCATAAAAAGGATTAAAGAATAAACTGTACTTATAAAATATAATTATAAATTAATCAGCGAGCTGTATTATCTATACAGGTGTCCCAAAATTCAACGCCAAGCTGGAACCACACGATACATGGTAAACATCATCAGAAAATGCCACCCTGCGCATTTTGCACGGCAAGACAGAGATTTCCTCTACTATCTAGGCCATAGGTTCTCAACGTGGGCGATAACGCCCCCTTTTGGGCGTTTGAGACTTTCGGTGGGGCAGTAGAAGACCCAGAGAAAATTAGGGGGCATTGAGATGGCGCAGATGGAGCGTGGGTAGATTAAAAAATAAGGTTGAGAAACTATGATCTAGCCTATCATTCTGTTTTGGCTTTGACGTTGAATTTTGGGCCACCCTGTATACAGTTACAGTTTACAATCACTTCTAAAATAAAGAAAGAATATCGCTACAATATCATAGTTAGTATTACTTTTTTGCCCACTGTACTGTAATTGTAATCTATTAACTAGAGTTAATAGTTTATCTATGTGTGTTGTAACGTGTACGTTGCATGTTATGGTTTATCAGCTGTAGTCGACTTGTAACACTTCCTTTATCAAATTATAACTTATCGAAACCAATTTGAAATGTTTCGACAATTTATTATGTGAGAGCGGATGCTAAGTATCGACAAAGGCTTAATCATCTACATAAGTGCCTGGTGTCGTTTTTTTCATGTTAAGATAGTATAAATCAAATAGGTTAACGAAAATGTAGGTAGTTCTGAAAAGTTTTTAGTGGTGCTAAGTAATAACTGAATGGCAATAATGAATATAAATTATCTTAATAAAAATTATTCCAAATTTAAAGAGTTTTTATTGGGATTTTTGGTAATTATTTTCAACAAAAACAGATGAAATATTGGTGTTTTATTAAAATATTTGAAAATGCTTATATTTGGCGAACATAAATAAACATTGGATTACCTAAAAGATTTTAAAAGACGTTGATTTGTTTGCGGTAATATAAATTATTAATATTATGCACATTTAAATTTCAAAAATATTGTGTACTTAGTAATTAAGATGGCATAATTTTGAATAACAAATTAGGATGCTCAAGAACCGGGCTAAAGTTCGTATATTTGTGGAATTTTCCGCAGACTTGTTATTGTGGGTTCTGATATTATGTTACAAAAATCTCTCTGTCTCGTATCTTGAGCGGTGAGCAAAACGAATGCACGTTTTATCCACGTATAAGTATCATGTTCAACAAGTTTTAATGCTTTGTAAAATATATTTGTTAAGAAAGAAGCAGAGTAAATCAGCAGAACTGATTTAAATTCAAATATTTTTATCCAAGTTAGGATATAATATTACTCATTAAAAGTCAAAAACTACTACCCATTCGAAAAATATACCTTAGACCTGAGAATAACGGGCGCAAGAAACACAGCCGAAATTTTTAGACAGAGAATGGCGAAAACGTCATGTCGAATATCGCATAGACTTATATAATATAATATGTTATGTTTTTAAAGTGATAACCCTCACTTCTAGGATAAATACACAAATAAAATTTGAAAAACAAAATTTTTATGAACGATGCGGGATTCGAACCCACGACCTCCGGCGTTCCGTGCCGGTGCTCTAACCAACTGAGATAACCGTTTAAAGTTCGGGTTCGAATCCCGCATCGTTCAAAAAATATTTTTTTCAAATTTTATTTCTGTATGATATAATAATATAGCCATATAATATGTGACTAATTTTGATTTGTCAATGTGTGCCATAGCTAAATTAATAATATTCAAAACACGAAAGAGGTAATCCAAAGGGTGGTTGACTATTTTCGACTCGCAAATCAAAATCGGTTACAGTTACTATAGATTCGCTTTCCTTTTCCATCTTGCTGTATCTCCTTTAGAGATGTTCTTGTCTCTCACACACTTTGTTTCTCTACACGCTATATTAATAGGTAGCTGTACCTACAACCAATAACATCAATTAATACAAATGTCTAATATCTAACTTGTAACGTAATACTTTCGTAGCATTATAGATCGTAGAAATATAAATCGTGCATATTAACTGTAATAAGCGTATGCCGAAAGATTCGTTCTTAAAAGAACATATTGTTTTATATACCGTAATATTAGCTCTTATAAGAACCATTTCATAATGCTATACATCAAGTCATAGAATCATGCAGATCTCCAGTAGTGATCTCATCGAAGTACAATCATCGTCACGTTCTCTCGAAGACCGCAGATATACTCACGTGACCAGTCATATATTCCACATATTCCTCATATTTTCATACTACTCAAGCAGTTGTTTTATTCAAGTTGCGAACGCTTAGTCTCTAAAGGTACTACCTATATTGTATGTCTGTTACAAAACTTAGCTTGATGATCTTTGATCATTTATAATATTTTAAGTTACTAGCAAAAATTAATTTTATAAAAATAACGCATTTTTCTATGAATTCCCAAATTGGCCGCCATGCAAGTAAAAACTATATATTTTACTCTCGTGTGCGATACCGCAACTCCGATTGACTTTGGTATGATTTAAGTTAAATATTTGCATGCTAGGAATAGTGCCAGCAAAACATATGAGCTCATTATTATAATATTATCTTAACACCATTGTATACTATGTTTTTTGCAAATAAATATATTATTATAATAGTTTTATTGTGTTTCTAACGCTCGAGTTATTACTTGCCGTCGCGTGTGAGTTTTTTTTTCGACGAGAACGAGGACGTCCTTGAATTCGAACGCTCGAAATAAAATATAGCCCCCCAGGTATCCAATTGTATCATTGTCATGCGTGTGTTTCAACATATAAATGAACCTAATTCTAAAAATTAAATACTTCTCGGGATTTTGAAATGTTTCAAAGTCAAAGTCATAATCAATTAACTTTATTCACTAAGCGCATGTGAATCGTCATTGAATCTACAATAATAATATTATGTTCGGAAAAAGTAGAGCTCGTGAGAAAGACATACCTACAAGAAACTCAACGGCCACTCTTTTCAATCAAATAGAGCTAGTATAATCCAATAATAATAATAATCATTTATTCAACTAATAATATGTGGTACAAAATGTTTTTGTGCCCTACCCTCTGCGATAGGATACCCTGAGTTGCAGAGGCTAGGTCCTTCCGAAAGGCTATACATTATTAAACATAATTAACAATCTCACTAAAAAGAGGTATGTGTGTGTGCGTGTGTGTGTGTGTTTTTTTTATTAAGTCTTTGTTAGTATGTCAAACTGTGCACAAGATTAAATAAATGTTAATAATTGAATATTAGGTTTTAATTGTAAGAACGTTTTCTGTATCGTCGTATTTTAATACTACTAGCCATGATATTAAAGATTTTGTTAAAGAGTATTTTTTTTATTTTACTTATGTTTTTATTATATTTACTGAAGTATAAGCGTATGCCGAATTAAATTCATATTGTGACTGAGCAAAATCTGTTTTGGCAATGACTGCATATGAAATATGCAAAATGAAGTTGCTGCATCCAATATATAAATCGTGTTTAAATAATATCAAATATTTCTTAAAAAGTAGTTTTTTATTCAGAAATCCGAAAGGCAACAAAATAAATATTGTTTGTGAATTTCCCCCGTGTTCTAAATTCATATAATATTTCGGCGGCGTAACATTACGAGGAAACCTAAGCTCCTTTTGTAGATTTAAGAATTCTAAAACAACATACGTCACGCTAACGCGAGCGAGACAATCATAAGTGCGATAAGGACAATTGCAGCTCGGATAAGAAAATATAATGAGCAAAAATCTAAAAAATTTGGGATTAACTCAAGGAGGAAATTCCTCCTCCAAGAATTAACCGATTGTAACGAAACTTTGAAAACTGAATGGTAAGGAAATATTATGTATCAGACTGTTTTGATTTATTCGATTTTTGCTGTCGGATTTGTAAACAAAGCCTCTGTTTGTGGACTGTATGGTTAGGTCGTTTTTAGCACTTTCGAGTACTTACACTCTAGCACTTAAAACAAAATAAAAAAGCAAAACAGACACCGATTATGGTGATAGTGATCTTACACTAAAAGAACTTTGTTCTAGGGCTAAAATCCAAGGAGAAAAGAGAACGTTTGTATGGAAAAATTGCTACAAATTTTTCCCCTTAAAGTTGTAAATGGCTGGGGTGATCTTCAGTCTCCTTGATCCTCAAAATAATGTAACTGGCACGTAACTTTTGTCATAAAATAAAGTAAGTGCATCTCTGGCAAGTCTTTTACCATGAACTACATTCGACAGACGCACCCTGTTGTATTTTAGTGCTCCCGGCGCGTATCTGAATCTTATTTGTAGAAGGGGTTAGTGATTTAAACGCACATAATAAAACTATTTTAAATTTTCCACTTAGAATCACTGATAATTATAGTGACAGGCATAGTGTCCCCTTCAATTCACAATAAGTAATGCCTTCTCGAACTTAGCGCTCTGGCTTATACCGATAGGACACGACCGTCTACCGTGATGATTCTACCAACTGTCAGTTGGCAGTAGTGCCAACTAACTTACACGAATAAAATTACATTACAAACACAGTAAGAAGTTAAATAAATGTTATTATTAATTGGGATGTCTTATGGCAGTTCATGACATTGGTAGCGCTCATTAACTCATCAAGTAATCAATATTTTGATATTACTGACATATTATTATTGAATAGATTTTTGGGTGTTGGAATTTCGCTTGAAGCATGTTTGAGTAATTTACCTTATTTACCTATCGATCGTTGGGCTGAAGGAAAAGGTATTTGTAACGAAACAGAATCCAGACACAAACAAGGAAATATCTTGCGTGACGTGGGAGGCGACATTCCACGGTTGTCGTCATATTATTGCTAAAGACGTACTCGACTTCTAAGAGATTGCTATTCTGGTATATGAAGCTATTTTATGTCCGGCATTAGCTTCACTCGAAGCTAGGTAATATTCATTGCGGCCAACCTCTAATATATGTATATACAAACGCCACGGACTGGTAAAAAAAGAAGGACTCCGTGCCATGATATTAGCAAGTGAAGCACCTTTATGCTAGTGTGTGTGTGGTTACGGTTGATACTAGTTACACAATTTTTTCTCCCTTATATAATCATATATCCACAAATACTTTTATATTACTGTTCTTACACTTTTTCACAACCCATGACGGCATTTTTAAAATATTTTATTGCGACGCAAACTGATCTGTCACAGACGATGGCAAATCTCATAATCGCGGCCGATCGGCTTGTATTAGTGTAAGTGTATGTGTGGGGCTATGTATTTACACGTTTACCGGCTTGTTTTGGTGCCTCACTGTTATGTAAGGTGACACGGAGTCCTTATTTTTTTTCTCGTCTGTGACAAACGCTCTTCTTTATTATGTCGTTTTATATTATAACTTGCTTTTACCCCCAACTTCGTCCGCGTGCAATAGTTAGGGCAGTTTTTTTTTATATACTGGCTTTGCAAATAAAAATAATATACATACAAACTGCTGTGGTTAGTACATTTTTATAAGCTACTAACTATTGAACTTTCATCCCCATACAGATCTAAATTTGAAATCGCTAAAACAATTATTTGTTTATTTCGTATCAAGTGCCTAAATACAAAGTTTCATGGTGTTATCTTCGATAATAGCGAACTTTCAAACAAACATCCACCCTTATTTCAACCCCGCCAAAACTTTTATTCGCGATAAAAGTTAGCCTTTGTCCTTTCCCAAGCTCTTGTTAAAAAGGCATAAAAGGCATTTTTTTTTCTCAGAATTGATTCCTAAAGAATTCTTTTTGATGTCATTTCTAATATACTAGATACTACTACCGCTTCGGAAACAAATGGCGCTCTGAGAGAGGAGAAGCGGCGCAAGAAACTCTCCCAGCATAAATTTTTTGCGCTCTTTTCAATAAAAATATACAATATTGTACAGTAATTTCTATCGCTATAGAATAACCATAATCTAGTCCCACGCTCACAGATCACTTAGATATTCAGCTGTGGAGGAATAGGATTTACGTCAGAGCCATTTTTTTATAAAACATTTAAATTTATTTATAGATAATGCCTGAACAGTGGCTGGGACTTTATTATAAAAGTGTATACATTTATCCTTAAAGCTAGTATGTATCTTATAGCTTAGGCGTGAAAGCGTAACAAACAGACTTACATTCACATTTATAATATTAGTAGGGATTTGAAGGCTTATTCTGAAACATGTTTTTACTAAAACAAGTGTTTTGAAATGTCCGTACATTATATTTTGTTTTTACGAGTGACTGCCGGAAGTTACCGAACGCCAACTGAGCATTCAGGCATTGTTTTATAATTGCTCTTAATACTTGTACTTTTACATATAATAATAATAATAATAACATTGACTCACTTTTTACACAAATTATCTTGCCCCAAGTTAAGCATATATAGCCTGTGTTATGGGTTACAAGACAATGATATATTTAATACAATATACTTACTTAAACATACATAAATACATTTATACATCCATGACTCGGAAACAAACATCCATATTCTTATACATATGCTTACCTGCTCCTTTTGCACAGGATGCCGGCAAAATTATGGGTACCACAACGGCGCCATTTCTACCGTGTAGCAGTAATATCGAAGCATTATTGTGTTTCGGTCTGAAGGGCGCCGTAACTAGTGAAATTACTGGCCAAATGAGACTTAACATCTTATGTCTCTCTGTATTCGGGAATAATGTAGTTTAAAGCCATCGGAAATGTGAAATCAAAGTTAATGAGTTAAAAATGAAATGAAAAAGTATTTCTGAATGATTTCTATGTAAAAATATCGTATTTGTGTAAATAGCTTTTACATCACCGCTTTAGAATTGCTAATTTTTATAAGTATTAAAATGGATATGGTATGTTTTCTTTAAGAGATAGACATATGCCATTGCGGACTTTTCTGTAGACCTATATTAGATACAGAATTCCACCGTACATTATTTTGTTATAAGTATCTCAAAGGGTTTAGAGAGCGTATTCGTTGAAAGCTCCCAGACGGCTTATTTTTTCCCGACACCTCCAACAACTATCGTAAATGAATAGAAATATGTATATAAAAACTTAACAAATTATATACAAAAACCTTTCTGAAGAACCACGTTATCCATTGGTGGCATCAGCATGAACATCGGTGCAGTAGTTTTTGAATTTATCGCGAACAGGCACAAAGACAGACGCGACGGAGGAGCTTTGTTTTATAATAATACTAGCTGACCCAGCAAACGTCGTATTGCCATATTATAACCTATTTAAAAAAATCAATTATTAAAATTTTGATGCAACCGATTCTCAGACCTACCAAATATATCGTACTACAATTATTGTATTCGATTGCCATCTTGCAACCCTATATCGGTTTGGTGGAGAGAACAGAATAATATAAAAATCGTGATACAAAAATAGTTGTAGATCGTAGAAGAACGAAAATTTAATTTTTTTATGTATTTTTCAATGCTGAATCATAATAAAATGAAAATAAAAAAAAAATTGTCAAAAAATAAAAATAAAAAATTTGGGGTGGACTACCCTTAACATTTAGGGGGATGAAAAATAGATAGTAGCCGATTCTCAGACCTACTGAATATGCATATAAAATTTGGTAAAAATCAGTAAAGCCGTTTCGGAGGACTTGGAACATTGTGACACGAGGATTTTATATATATTAGATGTAGTGATATGTAATATCTATAGAGTACAATAATTATACTCGATTTAAGAGTACGGTTGCCAACATATAGATATACTGTATATATATTATATATGTATACTGTTGTTGTCTTCGAATCGAATTCGACTCACGGTTGCGTACGCATATTCCAATGACCTTCCAGACTTCCTTATGTCTGCCAACTATGAACATTTAGCGAAATTGTAACAAGGCCACTTGAATGTTGCTAACTTTATAATAGTTTCTCGTCTCTGTTTCTGGATACTCGAAGGGATATTATGTCTTTTTTTTACAAATTATCTTGCTCCATACTAGGCATAGCCTATGGGTGCCAAGGCGATATATTTTGCGCAACTCGACATGGCCCACCGGTGGGAAATGCACAGTGAACATATTAAACATACATAAATACTAGAAATCCAGCCTATAACGCGGTACAGTGGTTGCGCGTTATAGGAAAAAGCGGGTTTTCTGCATATAACGCGTTTATACGATCTCGTAATTCGTTATAATAATAATAATTAATCACAATTCGCAACATGTATTTCAAATTGTTGGTAGTTTTACTATTTTATGGAGGTTTCTAATATACAAATTTAATAAAATAATTTTGTAATAACACAATAATTGACACACGTGCAAAGGTACGCGAGGCTAATTATGAACTGTACAAATTATTATAAACTTCACAGTATAGAAATATGTATGTGAGAAATACCCGCGTTATATGGATGACTGCCCGTTTTATACGGATGATTGTAATCGCGTAATATACAAACGGGGTGTTAGGGTACCGCGTTATAGGTGTGATTCTGTACTTGTAAACATCAATGACTTTTTTGTTTTGTTCGTTTTGACATGTTTTGGCAGTAAAATAGTATTAATTATCTTATATCTTTAAACGAGCAATTCTTGTATATATATATATATATAATCTGAATCTCGGAAACGGCTCCAACGATTTTCATAAAATTAAGTATGCAGGGGATTTCGGGGGTGATAAATCGATCTAGCTAGATTTCAATTTAAAAAAAAAATGGTTTTATCCATGTTTGAATGAGAAACAGCTACAATAACATTAGAATACAAAGGTAAATTTCGCCACTATATACAAGACTATTATAGCTCAGATGGGACATTGAGTGATCCGGAAAGTAGAAGACCCCGGTTCGAATCAAGATGTCCTACTTATTAGTTATTTTTTTGTTCAAGTTTTGTACATTCTTAAAAATCCGAGCAAGGCTCGGTCGTCCGGATATTATATATTAAGTATGTAATATAAAACTCATGCATATTTAGCTATTGATAAGATATTTTAAATTATGTTAGCGGCCTGTGTGTCATAATATCAAATAATCCGCAATAGCCAGACAACTGAAAGTTTAATTTATATTGTCTACTAGTTGACCCGACAGACGTTGTTCTGTATATAATAAACTAGCTGACCCGGCAAAGGTTGTTTTGCCGTATAAAGTATAATTCACGCGATAGTTTTATAAGTCATAAAATATTGCCTATATTATAGCCTGTACAACATTTTGTTCTATTGTCAATAGTTTTTGCAGCGCACGCAAAACTAGGTTTTCGATTTTACACCTTGTGTTACAAAATAGCATTTTTATTACGGATCCCTAATTTTGAAAAAAAAATTAGTTAAATTAATTAATTAGTAGTTAGTAGTACCAGAGATTAGCGCGTTCAAACAAACAAACAAACAAACACTGCAGCTTTATAATATATCATAACATCAAAAATTACTTCGTAAAATATGCACCCTGCTGTCGTAATGAAATTGTTTCACAGCAGAACTGTCAAACCGTGCGTCAATAAATTCTCTAATAGAAATTATGTATGGACACATCAAAGGACAAAAAAATTTGTTGTTTTTATTTAATTTAGCAGCATTTTCCTATTTGTTCACCTTTTAAACCTTCCCTGGACTTCCGCAAATAATTCAAGGCTAAAACTAGCCAAATCGGTCCAGCCGTTATATATATACTATTATACATTTTCAATACAGTGATTCAACACAGCCGTTATAATTAGAGCTTCGCTACTTAACTACGTTATAATTTCGTTACGTAGACTTTGGACTTCATAATCAAATATAAGATAATGAGGTGTGCGTAGGAATACATGTGTCCGTTCTCTATTCTAAACATTACGAATTAATTGTTTTTTGAAAATTTTATTACGTTAGATTTTACTGTACCAAATGAATTCCTCGGACGTTAGATAGAGATTTTCGTTCAGCAATTCCACTAGCTACGGCGCCTTTTGAAACGAAATACAATAACGCTTGCACATGACTGCTTCACCACAGAATAAGACGCCACTGGTGTTAAAACTGATGATCATTTACCTATCATCAGCTGAAGTACAGGTTCGCTTATAAATAAAATGTGAAATATATATATACTAGTGGACCCAACAGACGTTGTCCTGTACACACGTCTTAAATTTGAAAAATCGGTCCAGCCGTTAGGAGGAGTTCACTAACGTACACATTAACAAGATAATTATACTATATGGACGGAATTGAGAATCTAAACCAATCTCAAATTCACTGAAATAAAAAAAAAACATCAAAATCGGTCCAGCCGTTTAGGAGGTAGTTTAATTGTGAATCTAAACCATTCTCGAACCCACCTGAAGACACACCAATCTCAAATTCACTGGAACACACAAAAATATCATCAAAATCGGTCCAGCCGTCTAGAAGGAGTTCAGTGACATACACATGCACACAAGAAAAATATATATTTAAAGATGTCGCAGGTATTGTCAAAGCCGTGGTATTATAATAAAACGGTAGATTGTCAATCCACTTAATTTCTTACAATTTAACGGCCTGATTTTAGTGACATTGTAATGTCACGGGTACGGCATAGTGATAATGTAAGACAATGATATTTTGACAATTTTACTGGTCTGTAGTTTATGAGGCCTTCTCCAGTTGGCCTGTTTCTTTTATTTATTGTATCTAGTCATTATTTTTTAGTTATACATTTTTATAATCAACTAATTGTTATCTGAGCGAATCGGCATTTGTTCACTAGTAGGTCCCAAAACAAATTAACGCTGTTATTTACTACGCACGAGCTGACCTTTTGCAAAAGGTGTATGAAAAAAAGTATATTATTCAGAACGGTCGACGTCTCACACTGCTAACTTCAATTGTAATATACCTAGATTTATTATAATAGCACTATCGTGTACTTACCCGTGGCATTACAAT
Organism: Leptidea sinapis; assembly: GCF_905404315.1. Taxonomy (NCBI): domain Eukaryota; kingdom Metazoa; phylum Arthropoda; class Insecta; order Lepidoptera; family Pieridae; genus Leptidea; species Leptidea sinapis. The sequence continues at coordinate 10,252,558 of NC_066286.1, read as the reverse complement.
GTCACTAGTGAAATTGTAATTTCACGGATTCGACAATATACCTACGACGTATATATATTAATACGTAAAGCGAAAACTTTGCAACCCCTTTTGAACAAGTGCATAAAGCTTTTCTTACATAAAATGCCTTATAAATACATTAAATTAATTAAAATAAATATTACACACACATTATAGAGGTATAATCTTTGACAAATAAATTCTAACAATGTTCAATCGTAAAAATTAAACAAATTATGGTCGGATTTCGACATCTGGGCGACTACTAGTAATTATAAATAGCTTGCTGCAACTGTTCACTTCCGTGTTGTAATTTGAAAGTTGTTGTTAAGTGCAAATTCCTTTAAAAAGTCAAAGTCAAGTCATTCAAGTAGGTTCATAAAAACAGTTTTTAATCGATCACACTTGTACACTACCAATATAATTTGTGTTATAAATACAAATAATGACCTAACTCGGCCACTTATCAAAGCAACAATTGGGTGCGGTAAAGGAGAGCGACACCGAATTGTACCGATTCTTTCCAAACCAAATCGGTACTTGTATTAAGGCGTCTCATCTGAACGAATAGTTGCACGCGATTTGTGTACCATTGATTTTGCTACTTAATAAGCTAAATTTTTGTCAAATTTGTGTACTACCTGTCATCACCACCCGGAAGACGTCCACTGCTGGACAAAGACTTCCTAAAAGATCTCCACGACTATCAGTTCTGCGCTGCCCAAATCCAACGTATTCTGGCGATCTTGACCAGATCGTCGGTCCATCTTATGAGGACCCACCAACAAAGCGTCTTCCGGTACGTGGTCGCCATTCGAGGACTTTACTGCGTTACCGGCCATCTGTCCGTCGAACTATGTGCCCTGCCCACTGCCATTTCAGTTTTGCAATCAATTGAGTTATGTCGATGACTTTGGTTCTCCTACGGATCTCCTGATTTCTGATTCAATCTCGCAGGGAACATATTTATTAAAGTTTATATTTTATTATTAGATCAAGAATTGTAACTTAAAATAAAAAATATTTTATAATCATGAAAAGAGTAATAAATAACCTTTCCTTACTTTATCATATTAATAAACATTAAATATAAGTAATAATCTAAGCTTTTCTCAAGTTAAACTATTTCAATGTTAAATAGTTCAACTTAGATTAGTTAAGTTATCACTTCTGTCGGGTGTCCCGAGACGCAGACCTTTTTTTTACTTTTTAGTAATCTTGTTTAGTTTATTATGTGATAACCTACTTTTAAGCAAGATAACAAAGTATGATTCAGATTACAGATAAGTGATAAACCAAAAACAACGTTTTCTTTTATTAAAGTTCATATTTACAAGGTCGAGTATTTATTCGTAGATATCTACCAAAGAGAATATAAGCACTACGTTCTGATATCTATCAGGTGAATGGCGAAGCAAGGTTTGTTTTAAATTTAACGTCTTTGAAGTAGCATTTGTTTATAAATTTTATTTTATAGCTTTTGTCTGATGAAAGATATTTTGTAATTCCACTTCTTTGTTATTCAGTTCATTAATTAAATAAATAGCGAACTCTTTAACTGTCTTTATAGTTATTCAAATTCAAATATTTTTATTCAAAATAGGATGTGACATCACTTATTGAAAGTCAAAAACTACCACCCATTCCAAAACGAATGCCTCAGATCTGAGAGGAATGGGCGCAACAAACTCAGCGGGCTTTTTTTTCATCGAAAAAATATGTTTACAAAGTAGTATTGTACAATTGAACTTATTATTTAATAGCCTGAGGGCGGTCGCTCCTTTCCTAATCTGTGGTATCATTAAGAAAATCATTTTTGTTATAGTAACGTCTTTTAACTATTCTTTTGAATAACGTAATACTTTTGTTTTGAATATTTATAAAAGGTGGTCTTAAATCATGGGGGTTTGATTGGTTAATTATTACCATTAAGTTCCAATGGCGAAAAAATTTATGATCTATTGATATTTGCTGACACCCATAAGAAATTGAAAGGAATCCACAGACTATGTACCTACTTACTTAGTATTTGTACCAGTGGGATGAATCAGATTTTGGGTACCACAACAACCTATTTCTGAAGGGCGCCGTATAGCTAGTGAAATTACTGGGGAAATTAGACTTAACATGTTTAGGTCAAGGTGACGAGCGCAATTGTAGTGCCTTTCAAAATTTTTTGGGTTTTTCAAGAATCCTGAGTATCGGTTACCATCAGCTGAACGTCCTGCTCGTCTCGTCCCTTATTTCCATTAAAAAAAAACATGAAAGCACGCTCGCAAGCATCACTTGTGGCATCACGTTGAAGAGAATGCAGTTTGCAATGTTGGTATAAAAGCACATTAAATTTCACACATACTGCGATAGCATGTTTTGAAATCACGCTATAATAATAATTTCTCGCAGTTTCACGCGATCTAAGCATGACTGGTAGAGAGTTTATGCAAATGCATATTGTGTCTAGAATTCATTCTAAAGCTGCGTCCACTTATGACGAAAGAACGTTATGGAACGAAAGAGAAAGGGTACGTGTGCCGAGGTAAGTGAAAGGCAAGAGAGCAAGGCTTACAACCGGCTTAAATTTAACGGTTATTAATGCTTAAAGCTAAAAATTTAGCTTTGTTAACCCTAATAAACCGGTTGATTACGTGATTGTAAAACAAGATAAGCGTACCTACCAAATGGTAATTGGTATACCCTACGTTCACCTGATGTGGTTTCTTTTTGCCATTCCGCTATCAGACATCAAATAATATATCCATAAGATGAAGATAGGACGTCATTGAGTTTATCCAACAAAAACTTTTTAATGAACTTCAAAATTTGTGGTTAAAGGTATATTATGGGTCGACTTTTTTCCGGTTTCCAAATATTTCACGGGAGAACTATTTGTTCGCCGTTGTTCGTTGTGTGTGGACAAAGCCTAATGGCTTACGTTTTGTAAGCGACTGTGCCGCCAGTATCAATAAATTTCTTGTATGTCGCGTCTGTGGAATATGGATAAGAATGTTCTGTATTATGATATTGCAGGATTGGCGAATAGGCTTAGTTCTGCAGCTTATGCGGTGAAGAAAATTAGACGGTTAACTGACATAGATACGGCGAGATTAGTATATTTTAGTTATTTTCATAGTATTATGTCCTATGGTATATTGTTATGGGGCAGTGCGGCCGATATTAATACCATCTCTGTGCTGCAGAAGAGGGCTATTCGCGCGATTTATAACCTAGGTCCAAAAGAATCATTAAGAGAAAAATTTAAAGAAATAAACATTTTGACTGTTGCTTCTCAATACATTTTTGATAATGTTCTGTATGTTCATAAGCACATTGTGGAATTTTCTAGAAACTGTGACATTCATAATGTTAACACGAGGAACAAACATAAACTTGTTATGCCTACTACTCGATTGGGTCGACTTAGTAAGTCTTTTGTTGGGCGATGTATATGCTTCTACAATATGATCCCAGAAAATGCTGAGTTTCTTGCGCCCATTCTTCTCAGGTCTGAGACAGTCTCTTTTGAATGGGTGGTAGTTTTTGACGTTCAATAAGTGATTTTAAATCCTATTTTGAATAAAAAAAATTGAATTTGATAGCCTGATTATGCATGACCAAATTTGTTTTTTTTTTTTATGAAAGTAAGGGACGAGACCAGCAGGACGTTCAGCTGATGGTAATTGATACGCCTTGCCGATTACAATGCAGAGCCGCTCAGGTTTCTTGGAAAACCAAAACTTCTGAGCGGCACTACAATTGCGCTCGTCACCTAGAGACATAAGATGTTAAGTCTCATTTGCCCAGTAATTTCACTAGCTACGGCGCCTTTCAGACCGAAACAAAGTCGGCATCGTGTGCAATGGAGCCTCCCACTGTTAATTTTTTTCCTCCCATTGATTTGTCAATTTATGCGCTAGTTATGCTATAGTGGTTGCATATACTAAGGAGTTAATGCTAAGCGTGGCTGACTGTGTACGACTTGTCAATAGAATTCGGATTCGCTTTGTTTATTTATACGTTACTAAGTATATTAAGTATACCAGTGGGAGGCTCCTTTGCACCGGATGCCGGCTAGATTATGGGTACCACAACTTCGCCTATTTCTGCAGTGAAGCAATAATGTGTAAGCATTACTGTTTTTCGGGCAAATGATACTCAACATTTTGTCTCAAGGTGACGAGCGCAATTGTAATGCCGCTTAGAATTTTTGGGTTTTCAAGAACCCTGAGCGGCACTGCATTGTAATCATCAGCTGAACGCCATGCTCGTCTCATGCCTTATTTTCATTAAAAAAAAATAATTTGTGTAATAGTGTAACAATTATTATACTATGTTAGTTCGAACAGTTTGAGATGGGTTGTAACAAGTATTCTCATAGTATAGTCAGGTGGTGTTATTGGCAAATGGCTGGTTCAGGATGGACTAATTGGATCGTGTGAAATACAAACACGTGACAGCTGCCAGCCCGGTCGCTCACGTGGCACATTGCTAGTCGAACGGCATTGAATATATTATATTATTATTATCATCAGCACACGTCATGCCTTACGATAGGGCTGCTACGCGCATATTTATTTATGTACTAATAATAATGCTTAAGTTTTAGGAGTAAAGTTTCATGGTGGACACAGTCAAATGCGTTGGACAAATCACAAAAAATTCCCAATGCATCCGTGACTCTTCCCAGGCGTTTTTAAATATTTTACTTAAAACAGGTAGCACTAAAATAGGCCTGAAATTAGCATGTCCCAGGCATGATTAATTGGGTTTAGGCCTTGGCTCCGCGCTGACCAAACCTCTACCATAGCCTCTACTGTCCGAATGACGGAGATTTTCGTGTCGATCGTGTGAAGTTTTCTGCACCAATGAAGCCAATGAAGGAGTGTGTCGTGTTCTTCAAGAAGTTCTTCAATGAACCTGATTGCAGTCAGGCGTCCATTTCCGACAACCAAGCCTGTGTGTGCTTCTAAACAAACACTTGCCCAAACCATTACGGTCCACTTATCATTTATTTATTTCACACACATAGCAACTATCGTTACAGGTATTACCTAATGCGACAGTTACAAACAGACAAGAATAACAAACACAGCAAACAACAATCAAATCAAACTAAAACTAATCATACAATCAAACTACATTACATTACAAATAATATATAACACCAGAAATAGAAAAAACTTAAACATACTACTATTTACTATAACATACTACATATACGATACCCTTGTGAGTTCACTCTACGTACACTCAAAAATGTCCACTTTGTTGTGGACCGTAATGGATCCGTGTGGATCATAACCGATCGTCTACCACGTAGTTATGGGTAAGAAGCGTTCTACTTGTCTCTGGTGGTCTTAGTGCACTTCCGCTCTCATGCGTGAACAAAACTTACTCCACTGGTCTACCGTCCAGCTGGCATATTCTTGTGTGTAGTCCGTTTGTTGTGGGCAGCCCTTACCGGTCTGAGTGCAAATAAATGACGGATTCTTCTTCTAATTGCACCACCCTCGCTGACGAGACCACTCCGCACAACGATTGAAGGCGCGTTTGTTTTGAACGGAGTAAGAAAACGGTTTCTCAAATCGGTTTGGAAAAGACCGATCGTCTCGAAGGGTACTTGGTACATCATTTTATTGTTTCTACCACTAGAACTGCTACAATTTGAGTTGCTCTGAGTAGCACGCGGTCAAATGGTTAATGTATTTATCAGACCAGACAGTTATACTCTTATAAGTTCATATATATGATATTATATATTATTATCGGCTATTAAATACATTATATATTAATTAATAAAATATTATAATATTTTTAGATTTTAGTTTGTAAATTGTTAAAATTACTGTCCTATAAGCGTAGTAAAAATTATGAATGCTGTGGTAGCTTATAAGTGAATTAACTCTTATGCATATTATTATTATATTTTAAGTTTAAGCATGTAAAGAGTGTAATTTGTTAGTTGCGCAAATATATAAATAAATAAATAAAATTAGTTATCATTTTCTTACTACGAATCACTCAAAACAATATAACGACTGTAAAAATCATAGAGAAGTGGTTAAAGTCTCTCGACTATGAGGCAACGGAGATTTTACTCAAACAACTTAAATAATGTACAGAATATTATTATTTATCCAATATTTACATAGATCAGACAGAAAATATTCCACACGCACTTAACATATACACACATGCACACAACACTCACAAAAACACACAATATCGCCCGCACACACACACTCACACATAGGTACATACATTTATCATTTATGTTTATAATAATAAAAAAATGACATACATGTCCTTTAAAAATTAAAAATTGTAATTGTAAATCTATGTCGCTGTAATTGTTAAGGTGTTCAAACATAACTTTCTAAATATTTAAATTGTTAATTTTTATTCATTTCATAACCTTTTTATATTCATTTCATAACTTTATTATTATTTCACCACCACGTCAATAAAACTTTTGTTAAAAATAACACATTGCTGAAATGGAAGAGCGGAGACACCTCGTACAGGTATTATTTGCCTAAAAGGTGACTCCGGCCACTAGCTGCTGTGAACCTATGTTTTTAAGGGAAATAAATTATTATTATTATTATAATCACTAAACTATTTAAAATATTACAATTGAAAGAAATATATTTCATATAATATAGGTGTTTCTGTTCTTTCGACAGCCCTACAAAATTATATTCTACTGTAACATTTTATCAATAACAATTTCTTATCATATTGTATTCGTTGTGTGTCATTTCTTCAAACACGTTTTAGAAATATCGTTAAACGGCGTTATATATATTTATTATCAATAGTAGTTGGTTTATGTTTATATTTTGTCGTGAACATAGGTACCTACTGTATGTTTGCACGCGTGTTTCCCAGAGTGGTACAGATCTTGTGGACATCAATATAATATAATCATAATTGGGGATTTTGACTGGTGAGCCTAAATCTGGGGCACAACCAACCAACTCATTAAATATACAATGGGTTTCAGATGTCTTGAAACTTTGATGAGACGTCTTAGCGTCATATAGCTTGGATTTTACTGTAACTACCAGATTTTCCTCGTATTTCTGTCTCCTCTCCTCGTATCTCCTCTAAACCACTTAAATAAATAAAAAATGTAATAATTTTGGGGAATAAAAAAAAGATAACGACCAATTCTCAGACCTACCAAATATACCTATAAAATTTCATAAAGTCGATCAAGGCGTTTCGGAGGAGTATGGCAACTAACATTGTGACACGACTAGATAACTAATTCGCGGGCGTTCGACCATATTGCTGTGTATTTATAATTTATATTTTAATTATTGTTTTAATCTTTAAAAATGCTAATACTTCAACTTAATCTATTTGTAGAAAAGCCTGAAGCCCTATATTGAAGTATACGTCAGCTCTCTAATCTTTCTAAATACGCAATCAATACATATTAGATGAAGGTAGTTTATAGATACTTAAGAACTGCCAAGATATTTTTGCCGCTAGGCATTTGTAGTTCTAGAAAAATCTGTGACTCTTCTTTTTTTACTCTCTCAAATATAAGTCTCGATAGGTATTATTGGTCGTCATTGTAAAACTACATCATCTTGCTAAATAAACTGTCGCTTGTTGATTGTTAGGTTACTCGAAGGAGCCTACCGTCTGTGTGTAAGCTGTTTATTACCTACTATAAGGACAACGAGACGGAACAAAGAATGTAAACAAACGGATCGTTACTGAGTTATATTGCCATATATACGGCTGATTCGGACTCTTCCGAAGAATCATATTTGTCTAATACAGACGACTGCGATTAGCATAGGCAATCCATAATAAGTTATGTGTGTTATATATATTATATTATAATTTATTATTTCACTTTGCGGCTAAAACTGCACGTCGCAGACAGTGTACTAATTGTAGAATGATCTAGAAGTTTCAAGAATGATCTAGAATATTCCAGAATGATTTATACAGCTCTAAAATAGACGCCACCGTTCTGAACCATCATTGATGCAGTTTGTATGCCAATTTTCTGATAAATATAGAATATTCTAGAAATTCCTCCAATGATCTAGAAAGCTATTTAATTAATTTATCTCAACTTTCTAATTGACTAACAATATGCTGGATCGTGCTCTAGAGACTTTGAAAAGTTCCTGACACATTTAAAAGTCGAAGTTTTTATAACAATCGCAAATTTTACTTAATTTTCCGGATTGCACTAAGTAACTACTGTTGGTAATTTAGTAGTTTTATTTGTATTATTTAGTAGCTTACTGTAGATAATTTTTGCGACTTTATACCTAAGCCGAAACGTCGAGTACTTCAGTATATTTTTTATAAGAGTTGTATAACGAAATAAATATTAAAAGTACAGTAATCAAAATAACAGAGTGTGATGTTTCTTTTTAAAGGAAGAATCTAAATAACTATACAATTAAAATGACCAATTGAAGCGGGTATTCCAAGCTAGTATTCATCATATAAACATTTATCAGCTTGGTTATAGACAGTCTCTCAAAGAAAAATTTGAAGAAATAAATATTATGACTGTTCATTGTCAGTACATTTATGAAAATTTAATATACGTTCACAAAAATCGTCACCTTTTTGCTCTTAATAGTGATTTGCATTATTATAACACTAAATAAAGGATTGCTTGTAACTAATTCTAGTAGGCTTCATAAGATACATAATAGCTTTAAGGGTACATGTATACACTTCTATAATAAAGTCCCAGACACTGTTCAGGCATTATCTATAAATAAATTTAAATGTTTTATAAAAAAAATGGCTCTGTCGTAAATCCTATTACTCCACTTCTGAATATCTAAATGATCGGACAGCCTGGGACTAGATTGTGATTATTTTATAGCGATAGAAATGACTGTACATTATTGTATATTTTTATTGAAAAGAGCGCAAAAAAAGAATGCTGGGAGAGTTTCTTGCGCCGCTTCTTCTCTCTCAGAGCGCCATTTGTTTCCGAAGCGGTAGTAGTATCTAGTAGTTATTAAAAAGTACATCAAAACAATTCTAAAGGAATCAACTTTGAGAAAATAAATACCTTTTATGCCTTTTAAATGTTTGCACCTAGCGGGATTCGAACTCGGAACCTCTAAATCAGTGCGCACGGTCGCGGTCTATAATGTATAGAGCAAAGTGGTTGGGTGAGTGATATGTTAGAGAAAAGTAAAAATGAACTCTTTCAGATTCGACGAGAAGGAGAGCATCTCAGGGGTGCAGCAGTTAAAGTCCTCGGTGCAGAAGGGCATACGATCCCGGCTGCTGGAGTTGTACCCACACCTGGATAATTACATCGATCAGGTGCTCCCGAAGAAGGATACCTTTAGGATTGTGAAATGGTGAGTTTATGCGTAAAACTTCTTGGGGTTTTTTTATTATAAAGGAGGAAAAACTAACGTTACCTGATGTTAAGTGATCACCGCCACTTCAGAAGAACCAGAAGAGCGTTGTTGGCATTTTAGAAAAGTGTACCTACGCGTTTTTTTGAAGGTACTCATACCGCATTGTCCCAGAAATACCGCACAAAGATGCTCATTCCACAGCTTGTACAACCACACTGTGGAGGAACGCTGCACATCCATATGATAGGGATGATATGTTTAGAGCAATTAGAAATAATAAAACACAAAAATAGCATGTTTTATATTGTTGAATGAACAAACAAATTTAGTCCCATCACCTTTGTTACGTGTCTCTTCCGGGGGTAATACGTCACAACAGCCGACCAATCACAGCGCGTCATTTCATGGGACGAGGGTATAAAAAAGCGGCTTCCGGCTCATTTGATTCAGTCTCGTGACAGATTTTGGCGAGACAACACGTCCTGAGGATGCCTCGTGTAGAGGCGAAACACGTGTCGAAATTGTTTTAAAAACAAATATTGGTCGAATTAAAACTAAAGAAAACTTAAATCATTTGTATAGGGATGATATCCTAATTTGTGGCGTGTCGTGCGGAGGTAGAATTCAGAGGCAGGAATCTAGTTAAACGGCTTTTTCCTCAATGCCTCGTGTTGAGGCGAAACACGTGTCGAATTGATGATAGACATAACCTAGCAGAATTAACACTCAAGAAAAACTCATAAAATTTGGATAATTATGGATTTCCGCTTAATAACGCCTCAATAAATTGGTGTAATCTTCGGTAGGCTCTGTGTAAAGATGAAGTCGCTAACTTAAAACAGCCGCTAAGCAGTGTTTTTTCTCATTCTGACTTAGGTCAATAGAAGAAGACAGAGTGAGAATTAGCAATGCTTTAAGTTAGCAGACTATTATGAAAAAGGCGGTAAGTATCAGACCCTCAATGTGGTCTCAATATAATATTAGTTGTGGCCCTCTTTAAATCGATCTAAAGTCACGCTAATACCTACGCAATTCAATAACATTGCATTTGGGTGTTAAACTCCAATTTAAATATAGATTTTTTACAATTTTGAAACTGGATTTAAAAATAAATAGAATGATGAAAGAACTAATTCAACTGATCAAACAATAAAAGGTGATGAGAATTTTAATAATTCTGATTAGACAGAGATAGCCATAATGAAATGTGACGTCACACCTTGGTATTGCCACAGAGTGGTATTGCCAGAGAGGATACTTAGGTATTGCCATAGTTTTGCGAGATAGAGGTTGTGATGGAAGATCCTTCCGCCAAAAGTTTAAACGCCCGTGACTATGTATTTCTTTATTTTATTTTCAGTTTAGATCATTATTCTTGTTTTAGTTTATTATAAAATAATAGAAATTAAAATTGTCATAAAAGACGTGTGGCACACGGGGACTGCCGCGGTAAAGCTATTGCATAGCATTTTTTATCTACTTATGCAGTTATAATTATTTATTCATTTTATTTATGCAGTATTTTTTTTTGATAAAATTTATTTAAAAAAAGCAAACGGGAAGTGAGTAAAATTTTACTTGCAAGATTTGATTACAGACAGACAACGGGACAGGTGAAACTAAATAAAAATGCTTGTCATAATAATAAAAATTAAAAAAACGTGATAAAAAAAATAAAGAAATTAAAAAAAATCAAGACTTACCCCAGGCTCGAACCTGGGACCTTCTGCACAAAAAGAATACGTGATAACCGCTGTTCCACGGCAACTGTAATGACCGTGGCGAAATATCTATATAGATCTAGTAAGTAAGTGTTAGGTTATTTTCGTTACGGAATTTCTGGATTCGATCTCCACGCTCAAGGCGCGCGATAGAAGCTATGCAATAGCTTAAAAATAATGTTCAGTTCTTAGAACGAAGTGTGTTGTTCTTAGAACTATCCTGACCTAACGTTCGTAACAATGGTGTTTATGAAAGGATTCAGAGACCATTGCGTTATTATTCTCAGATATCTTGCTGTAGACAATATAATACCTATTGTTATGTGTCAGGACTACAAGGTACAGAGAACACTAGCATAACTTTAATATTTAACCGACTTCAAAAAGGAGGAGAAACGAATTTTTGGAGTGAGATTGTATAAAATTACGAAATTATTTTTATACTTCTTAGTGCACATTATATCTATTGTTTTGGTATAGTGTTTTTGAAGTCGGTTGTTTATTTGTTAAAATTTTTTTAATAACTTTTTTTATCTGTCTCATTCAATACACAAAACAAAGTGCTCATCGCGCTTATAGTTTTCAGTTCGTGATAGAGATGTATAGATTTCAACGTAGAAACTTACCCCCTTATTCTAATAGTCTGCTAACTTAAAGCATTGCTAATTCTCACTCTGTCTTCTTCTATTGACCTAAGTTAGAATAAGAAAAAACTCTCCTAAGCGGCTGTTTAAAGTTAGCGGACCATTATGAATAAGGGGGTTAGTCGAGGATTTTTACGGCGGTAGAATAGGTATGCTATGAATCCTAGCATAAAGAAGATACGAAGGATAAGAAACAATATACATAAATCTTAATATCTAATATAAAAAATTCTCGTGTCATGGTGTTAAACATTGAACTCCTCCGAAACGGCTTGACCGATTCTCATGAAATTTTGAGTGCATATTGGGTAGGTCTCAGAATCGGACAACATCTATTTTTCATCCCCCTAAATGTTAAGGGTGGTTTTTTTTATTTTTTTTGACATTTTTTTAAGTTTGTTTGATTATGAGTCAGCATTAAAAAATACATACAAATTCAAATTTTCACCCATCTACGATCAACAGTTACTTTTGTATCGCTATTTTAATATCGGCAATACAACGTTTGCTGGGTCAGCTAGTCTTAATATATATATTTCTTTTGTGCGTCTGTTGTAACTGAACTCCTCCTAAACGGCTGGACAGATTTTAATGAAACTTTCTGTGTGTCTTCAGTTGGATTCGAGAATGGTTTAGATTCACAATTGAACTACCTACGACCGATTTTGATGATTTTTTGTGTGTTCCATCCAGTGAATTTGAGATGGCTTTAGATTCTCAATTCCGTCCATATAATATAATTCTTCTGCTCATGTGTATATTAGTGAACTCCTCCTAACGGCTGGACCTATTTTTCAAATTTAAGACGTGTGTACAGGATAACGTCTGTCGGATCCACTAGTAATCTCTATATATATGTACATCCATCTAGTTGTCTCTTTTTCGTTATACGTATTCGTTTCATGAATACAATTCACTGGTTCACAAAAACGACGAAATTAAAAACATAATGAGCATGATTAATTATTATAAGTACCTCTAAGTACTTTATTGTAATAGTTTCAATGTTGTTTTACCGGAAATGTTACACACTGATGACTACAACATGGCTTCAAAAAACAATAAAAAGCACGTTGAGCGTTTCTGTTTTTTGTCTGAAATTAAACTATAATCGTATCAAATATGATCTGGGGCCATTCTTCACGCATTGATATCCCTGCCACTGGGAGGCTCCTTTGCACAGGATGCCGGCTAGATTATGGGCACCACAACGGCGCCTATCTCTACCGTGAAGCAGTAATGTGTAAGCATTACAGTGTTTCGCTGTGAAGGGCGCCGTAGCTAGTGAAATTACTGGGCAAATGAGACTTAACATCTTATGTCTCAAGGTGACGAGCGAAGTTGTAGTGTCGCTCAGAATTATTGAGGATTTTCAAGAATCCTGAGCGGCACTGCATTGTATTGAGCAGGGCGTATCATTATTACCATCAGCTGGACGTCCTGCTCGTCTCGTCCCTTATTTTCATAAAACAAAATTCCTCACTAATATTATAAATATGAATGTAAGTTTGTTTGTTACGCTTTTACCCCGGAGGTACTGTAACGATTTTGATGAAATTTGGTGCAGCGATAGACTAGAGCTGGGAAAAGGACATATGCTACATTTTATCCCGGAAAAACACATGGTTCCCGCGGGATTTGTGTGAAACTGAAATTCATGTCGATGAGCTATAACTATTCCAATTGTAGGTAGGTTTAGTTTGCCATACCAATTCAAATTCAATTTTTTTTATTCAAAATAGGATGTGACATCACTTGAAAGTCAAAAACTACCACCCATTCCAAAATGAATGCCTCAGACCTGAGAAGAACGGGCGCAACAAACTCAGCGGGCTTTTTCATCGAAAAAATATGTTTACAAAGTAATATTTTACAACTAAACTTATTATTTAATAGCCTGAGGGCAGTCACTCCATTGCCAATCTGCGGTATCATTAAGAAAGTCATTTATGTTATAGTAACCTTTACCACACAAACGTTTTTTAACAATTCTTTTGATTAACTTTTGTTTTGAACATTAATGAATCTTACTCGAAATAAGATTCATATATTATGTTGGGAACTTAGCGAAAACGGGAACCGGAACTAGAATAGGACATGAGTTAATCTTCAATTTCAAACTTGCTTAATATTTTTAAAAACCCTTTATCTACGAAGACGAAGTTGCGGACATCAGCTAGTTATTTATATATTACCTACGTCATTTGCTCGCAGAGCAACCGAAAAATATATTCAAACGACACATTAACTGCCGTTCCTAGTATACTATCTACAGATAGAGATAAATTATTACTACCTTCTACTGTCAGTAATTAGCTGTCAATAATCTGAAGCTGTCCCAATATACCCGATAAGTCATTCTTATCGTCTTATATTGGGACGCGTGAATTGCAATTTCCATACAAATTTTATATCGCTGGTAAGCTATACGTCGTTCCATTGACAGACAGCGTGTACGGATAAGGTGAGTTACTGTAGATAAGTTTATTGGGACAGAAAAGTCAACGATGGTTACAATTTTTACCTCAAGTAAGAGATAGACTGAATATTGGGAACGGCCGATAGTCATCATAGTGTGTCGAGTTCTGTTTCTGTTTTTAAAACTTTGATACACTTTTTTTAAAGAAAACATATTTCAGTTTACGTCTAAAGAGTCTATACACTCCAAAGAACATGTAAATACTATAATGACATTTGACGTAAGTTTGAAATAGTAATTACAATTGGGCGACGAAGTATAATCCGGCTAAGTTTGAAAGCGAACAGTTGCAAACGGAGTGGATTTCGGCTATCTCCGTTTTTTTTTCAAGATTATCCGTCAATATATCAATGACTGCATTTTTCATACAATCGAATGAATCGCTTTTTTCTTGGAGAGTTTCGCGAGGCTTATACATTCCAAATTAGTGTCTAGTCTTCATAATAGCTACCATCATAATAGAGACATGTAGAAACCAACTTTATCCTGTTATTTTTAGATGTCGGTATGCGCGCGCAATGTTATAATTCACTCTCATCATTTTTCAAAGAAAGAATAACTCCACTATCATAGTTCGTTCTATACTACCTATATAGTCAATCAGTGGATTTATTAATATACAAACATAGCTCTATATTTTGATCATAGACAATGTTTAAATAAATAATAACTCATAATTAAATAGAATTATAAGCAGATGGTGGCACATAAGTACTACAGTAAGTAAAATATAAATCCGGTGTCCTGTTGTTTTTAGTGAACTCATAAACTAATGAACGGATTTAAATGGGGATTACTTCATGGATTGCAGTTTACTCCAACTCAAGAGATAGGACAGTTTTTATTTCGATTTGGGACCCATAGTTATTTTTATTTCCAACATTTTTCTAGGAGAGAATTTCTTGACGCACGGTTTGACAGTTCTGCTGTGTAACAATTTCATAACAACAGGGAGATAATTCTTGATGTTATGAAATATTATTGACAAATTCATTAAAAATAGTATTTTATCAGTAGAATATAAATTGGATTATTATTTAGAAAGTGTCTCTTACACGTTACATATCTAATGTGCAATTATAATTTCACACACGTTAAACATCGGATGGGTTTTTTTTTATAAAATTCAGGGTCGATACGAGCAGGACGTTCAGCTCATGGTAAATGATACGCCCTACCCATTACAATGCAGCGCCGCAATTCTTGAAAAACCCAAAAATTCTGAGCGGCACTACAATTGCGCTCGTCACCTTGAGACATAAGATGTTAAGTCTCATTTGCCCAGTAATTTCACTAGCTATGGCGCCCTTCAGACCGAAACACAGTAATGATTACACATTACTGCTTCATGGCAGAAATAAGCGCGGTTGTGGTGCCCATACTCTAGCCGGCTTCCTGTGCAAAGGGGCCTCACACTGGTAAAAATTTAACTGCTTACTTGAATCAATATTTTTTCAGCCATGATCACATCGAGATAATGGTTAACAGCGCAGGAGAACTGCTATTCTTCAGACACCGAGAGGGACCTTGGATGCCAACTTTGAGACTTCTTCATAAGTGTATGTTGATGTTACCTACCTAAAATACTTTTTGATAAAATTTTGAATGAGCACATCTGCTAATGGTTTGATCTTTGTTTGGTTCCCACATTGACGTACAATAAACGTCGGACTCCTAATCGCCTATTAAAAGGTCTTCAAAAAATGTCTGAGAGGCGTTGTGTACTATTATATAGTATTACTAGCTGACCCAGCAAACGTTGTATTGCCGATATTAAAATCGCGATACAAAAGTAACTGTTGATCGTAGATGGGTGAAAATTTGATGTTGTATGTATTTTTTAATGTTGACTCATAATCAAACAAATTAAAAAAAAATGTCAAAAAAAAAATCGTGTGGACCACCCTTAACATTAGGGGTATGAAAAATAGATATTGGCCGATTCTCAGACCTACTCAATATGCTCACAAAATTTCATGAGAATCGGTCAAGCCGTTTCGGAGGAGTACGGGAACGAACATTGTGACACGAGAATTTTATATATAAGATTATACTATTAACTTATACAAATAACATTAAAATTTCATTCAAATTAACACCTTATTTCGTGGCCGTAATATACAAATTTGTGGCAGTAAATAACATAACATAGAAAGAAGTATACTAAGGATTAATATAATATAGTATAAATCATTTTATTTCAGGCTACAAGGCCCATAAAATAAATACCTTATAATCTAACATACATATTTATATAACTTAAATCTACGTCACATTTTCACGGCGATGTGAAGCGCGGGTTCGGTAACTTCCGGCGGTCGGCGACGTCCGCGATACTTGCGGAAGACGACCCCCTTCGGCCACAGCTTCTCGTCGAGGAAGGTCGATATATGTTCTGACGGGACGCGAACAACAAAAGACTTAAAATCTACTGCATGACGCGTCACCAACTTTTCGACCCCCAACCGAAACCTTGTCTTCTCCACCAAGTACTGAACAATGTCGGAGGCCTTGGTCGTGTGGTGAAAGTGAGAGACGTAGATATACGTCGCTTGGACTACGGGACGCAGGAGCTGGTTCTGTTAAGAAGTGGTAAAATAAACTTAAAAGAAATAAGATAACGGACAAACATACATATCATAAACCATTAGTAAACTCAAATGGCAATGGGCAGAACACCTAATACAAAACAAACAAGAAAAATGGGCCGAAATAGTTACAGAATGGTATCCCAGAGAAGGAAAAAGAAAGAGAGGGAGGCCGAGGCGTAGATGGAGCGACGATTTAAAAGCTGCCGCTAGTATGACGTGGAGCAGATCATTTCATGATGTCTACTGCAAACTAAATGTAAATCTAAAACTATCTAAAGTTTGTTATTATTATTATAATATACAAATTTAATTGTATCGCTCATTAGAAGTTTGGACGCGAACATGCGGCGCGAACATTTTATTTTAGCAATTATTTGCGAAAATGATTAAAAATGTCTAGTTAGTTACACAGTAATTTTGTTAATGTAAAGGGGCACTTACCTGAAATTCGACACTCTTATGCTTTTTGAGTTTGAATATGCTGTTATTTGGACAGTTTTTCACTAAACACTTTGCCATTGCCTGGCGTTGTATTCAAAGCGCGGTTGACACACAACTGAACGAAAACTCTGCCTAATAGACGCGTACTCTGAGTTTTGCTTCTGACAATTTTTGAGCGTGATTGTGAGTCTAGTTTTATTGTACGTCATTGGGTTCGCATTAATATAAGACCGTCATATAATTACATTAATTTTTGGTACTAAGCTTCATTGCTAGATTACGAATTGGAGCCAATGTGGCTTTTTTTATGAAAATAAGGGAGGAGACGAGCAGGTTGTTCAGCTATTGTTAATTTTACGCCCTGCTCATTACAATGCAGTGCCGCTCAGGATGACTGAAAAACCCAAAAATTCTGAGCGGCACTACAACTGCGCTCGTCACCTTGAGACATAAGTTATCAATTCTCATTTACCCACTTCAATTTCACCAGCTACGGCACCCTTCATTCCAAAACATAGTAATGCTTACACATTACGCTTCACGACCTAAATAGTCGCCATTGTGGTACCCATAATCTAGCCTCCCACTGGCTTACAGAATACTCGTTTATACACATAGTAAAGTATAAATCACTTGACACTATAGCTCTTTTAAATATGAAGTGATGTAATGCGATGCGATAAGTATGGTGAAAACCAACTAGTCTTACGGTTATGTATTTGTGAATGCTTGTTAGTTACGTAATCTGAATGTACAGAGAGAAATATTACAGAGGATTGTTTACAGAACTTTGCTGTTCTAATCCCTTTCTCTAATTCTTTGCTTATTTGCTTTAAAATTAATTGAAATTTGATAGAACGTAAACTTATATTACGCTGAATATTATAAATTAAGATTCTAATTCTGGTATTGCCGGGTTTTTTGTAAAGATAAACCTAAATTTATAGATTTTTTAATGAAAATAAGGGACGAGACGAGCGGGACGTTCAGGTGATGGTAATTGATACGCCCTGTCCATTACAAAGCAGAGCCGCTCAAGATTATTGAACCCAAAAATTTTCAGCAGCACTACAACTGCGCTCGTCACCTTGAGACATCTTAGTCAAGTCTCATTTGCCCAGTAATTTCACTAGCTACGGCGCCCTTCAGACCGAAATATAATAATGCTTACACCCTACTGTTTCACGGCAGAAATAGGCTCCATTGTGGTACCCATAATCTAGCCGGCATCCGGTGCAAAGGAGCCTCCTACTGGTGAATGTTCTGCAAATAGATGTATCCATAAGCAAAACCTATAGGTATTGTAATGTAAAGATATTATAACGAAAAATATTAATTTCAGATCCATTTTTCATTCCAATGCAGCAAGTGGATAAAGGTGCGATTCGTTTCGTGCTCAGTGGTGCCAACATAATGTGCCCCGGTCTGACGTCACCGGGAGCCAAAATGACGCCCATAGAGAAAGGAAGCGTTGTGGCTGTCATGGCGGAAGGCAAAGAGCACGCATTGGCTATTGGGATTACATCTCTGTCTACTGATGACATGTAATGTTTTATTATTTGACTAATTTAAACCTAGCCACCCCTTTAGTTTGATTGCTTAAATATGCATACAATGTTGTGTAAAAATTTGAAAACGAAAGATATATACATAAATCAAAATATTCAGTATGATATTGAAATATTATGTGTCTAATACTGTTGATATTTTTCTGTGATGCTTTACCACTCACATACTATTGTAGCTTTTGAACAGCTGGCTGATCTGCTCGCTCACTTTATAAAAAAAAAAGTTCGGGGAAACATGTCAAATAATTAAAAGGTTCTATTTGTATATATTTCCTAGAAAATAGGATAAAACTAACAAATAATAATCATATTTTATATTGTTTGCAGAGCCAAAGTAAATAAAGGTGTTGGTATCGAGAACTGTCATTATCTAAATGATGGTCTGTGGCAGATGAAACCAGTGAAGTAAATGATTAACTCGTCTATAATATAAAATACATTTACTAATTTATATTTAAGCTTTCCATTATAATAAACAGTGCACAAGTAGTTTCTATTTTGATTTATTTACCTGAACCATTATATTGCGCCCATATTCAGTGTGAATTTCAAGAAATATGTCGTTACTTCGACAAACAGTTATAAGTATAATTGTCTCTGTAAGTAAATATCAAGTAGTAGTAGGCAGAGGACACTAGCCGGTTGTTGGGTTTTTCAAGGATCCTGAGCGGCACTGCATTGTAATGGGCAGGGCGTTAATTACCATCAGCTGAAGTCCTGCTCGTCTCGTCCAAAATAAACTACGTAAGTGTAGGCAAGAGTCCTCTTCGTATTGCAAACTTTACCCCATTTTTAAATTCATATACTTTGCTGCACTACCTGTAATAACATAATAATTGTGGATAATTAATGACCAATATTTTATAATCAATCCTACTAATATTATAAATGTGAAAGTTTGTATGTCTGGAAGTATGTTTGAACTTCTTTAACACAAATTTACTGAATAGATTTTGATGAAACTTTACAATAATATAGCTCACACACCAGAATAACAAATAGGCTATAATTTATAAAACTATAGTGTGAATTATACAAAATATAAAAGAAGTGTGATCGTTACTAATGAATACAACTAGCGCCATCTCTTATCAACTAGCAAGCACAAGATCAATACAATTTATATGGCAAAACAACGTTTGCCGGGTCAGCTAGTATTTAATATTTCTGTAGAAATAAGATGGTAGAATTGGAAAAAATGCGCGATGGCCGTAATTAGCAACATGCAAATCGATTCGCTCTTTAAAGTGCGTCTATAATAATATGATAAGAACAATCATAATCAGTCACCACGGCACGAAAGCATGAACCAGTAGCAATTTTGTCGAACCTGGAT
Organism: Leptidea sinapis; assembly: GCF_905404315.1. Classification (NCBI taxonomy): domain Eukaryota; kingdom Metazoa; phylum Arthropoda; class Insecta; order Lepidoptera; family Pieridae; genus Leptidea; species Leptidea sinapis. The sequence goes on along the minus strand of NC_066286.1, from coordinate 10,232,416 downwards.
GCCTGCTAAAAACCAGTATGCCACATCCAACTTTATCTCGCGCGATTCTCAGCCTCTCAGACGAACTGCGGTGCCACTCTCGTAATTTTAAAATCATTGAAGTTAAGGTCCGATCCTATCTACGTTTAACTCTAGATTCGTACTCTCCTACTAGCTGACCCTAGTCGTTGTTATGTACATAATAAATATTTTTTTTATGAATTTGTCAATATATTCTCCACCAAGAATTATTACGTATAATATTATGCTCGTTATAATGACATTGTTTCACAGCTGAACTATCAAACCGTGCGTCAATAAATTCTCTCATAAAAAATATGTCTATACAAAACAAAAATTGGAAATAAAAATAATTATGGATCCCAAATCGAAATAAAATTTATCGATTTATCTAAATCGGAACTTGATCACAATCAGATCTGAAGCGTCAATTTGTGTTACAAAAATATGAAATTTAACTGTTATACATAAGGTCGCTTCGATCTTAGTCTCGTTTTGTAACGAGAATAGGGCTTCTGAACGGTGAATGCCTTTTTCCGTGCGAAGTAACTTTATTATTCACAACATAAGTTCATATCGCAATGCGGCAGGAGTGCCGCTATACAAAATGATTGAAATAGCACAGTCCGCTCTGGCAGCAAAACATGAAAGATTACTTATTGGATTTAGAAATAATATCGCCAATAACTAATATTATTGGCTAAATATAATGAGATTTTTTTGTATTTAAGCATGCTGATACTGATGATAAGGTACAGATCTTCATTTCGCTCAAATCTACATTCCACAAATCATCTGGAGTTTTATTTGAAATGGGGTAACCAGCAGTCTCTAAATTAAGTATTTTAGAATCAATATACTCCACATCAAAATCTATCCCACATTCGAAAATCAGGTTGAACCTAACAACAACGGGCGGAAGAATCCCTGTTGGGATTATTGAAGTGAAAACTTCTTTAGCCACATTGGGCATTTATTTGGTAGGGGAAAACATGTGCGTTCGCGTCACCGACATGCTCATGACTGGCACGGGCTATAAATGAATAGTTAAAAAAATTAATATAAATATATGAATATATTATATAGTTAGACACTTTTTGGGTGGGTGAAATCTCGTGAGTTCGCGTCACCGAAATGCATATAGCAGTATAACTGTAGCTATACAGCTGACGTATTGTGCAACATTAGTGCTGTGTATAATATCTTATAAGTGAATTGATTGGATTTAGTGAAAAGTTCAATGTGAACCATTTATTTATAGTGTAAGTTTTAATAATATTCGGAGATAACAATATCATGGTTATATGTTAAAAAAAATTAAAACCATATAAATATATCGTAGTGTCTAGTGAAATGCACATTAGTAAAACCACACAATAGGGATGAATACTTACGTGTTAAGTAGGACGATATTATATTTGTCAAATACTAAACGATTATAATATTCAAATGAATATTTACAGTTTAAATTAAAAGTTTTAATAAAATTGAAAAAATGGCACGGACTAAAATATAAGTTTATATACTCTATGCTTTTTAACCAACACAGAGTAATGTCTTAATCTACAGCAGACAGTGACGTTTCACGTTCCGATATCTGAGGATAAGCAATCATAGAACTAAGAAATGAATGTTCGAAATATACATAATGTACTCTGAGTTCTAAATTATATCCGAGTTTGGAATTGGTGTTTTGTTAGAGTTGGACGATGTTCTGACTTAATTTATATTATATTTTGAGGTGGTTTTTAATTTTTTACATTTAAGGGCAATGGCGACAGCAATAGTTAGTTCGGCTCGTAAAGGTAATATTTTATTTTTATACTGTTTCAGTAATATAAACAATCACACATGCAGTGTTTGAAATTGGAACAAAACTTTTTGACATTCATCAGCTGTTTTAGAACTTTTTGAATTTAAAAATATTTACGTTTAGAGAGTGTTTCTATATATTGTATACAAAATTCAATTATTTTATAATTGAAATTATAAATAATAATGTTATGCAATTTTATGAATTATTTATAACTGCAGAATCAGCTCAAAGTTCATGGTCATACAAAGATATATTATGATAAAGGGTTCTTGTGTTAAATTATGCTTTTATTTCAGTGGGGAGGCTAACAAATGCTGTTCTATGTAGATACTACTCCGAAGTATATCCAAAGATAACTACTCACTATACTGTGCACCCCCGAGAGAAAGATCCAAGATGGAAAGGTATATGACAGTGAATTGTTTGCTGTGCACGTTTTTATTTTATTTGTGTGCTTATGTTGTGTGTAGGATGTGCATCCCCCTCCATTAAATAAATAAATAAAATACTCACATCCTATCAATATCTATTGTATAATCATATCGGTTTACTGATACACAGACAGATAAATGCACATTGGAGTTTTAGTAATTGGGTTACCATAGGTTATTGGACACCGAAAAAAAAATAAAAGATTTTCCATCTTAATCTAATTGGCTATTATTTTTCCAAACATAACATCTAATATATAAAATTCTCCTGTCATGGTGTTAAACTTTGAACTCCTCCGAAACGGCTGGACCGATTCTCATGAAATTTTGAGTGCATATTGGGTAGGTCTGAGAATCGGACAACATCTATTTTTCATCCCCCTAAATGCTAAGGGTGGTCCACACGAAATATTTATTAAATTTTTTTGACATTTTTTTTAAATTTGTTTGATTATGAGTCAGCATTAAATAATACATACAACTTAAAATTTCCACCCATCTACGATCAACAGTTACTTTTGTATCGCGATTTTAATATCGGCAATACAACAGTTGCTGGGTCAGCTAGTAAGTATATAAAAATTTGGTAAATGATTGCCTACTCGAATTACATATTTTGAATTTGTAATAAAAATACATATTTAATGAAAACAATGTATTTATTTAGTGTTCCAATTGAAAAACAAGTCTTTATGTTGTCATTATATTTGGGAAGTACTTATGTGTCAACTAAAATAGTATTTTAATGTTCCTTATCATAATGTAGTTTAACTTTAGATAATGAACTGATAACAAACTACAGTTTACTGACACAAACCTGTGTAATAATAAAATTTAAGTAAATATCAGCATAATTGAAACGAATAATAAAAAATAACCTTTGGAGCTCTTTTTATGGCAGTTTTGACATGGGAATCAATTTATTGAAGTAGGCGTTACTTTGCGGAAATTCATAATTATACAAATGATTTAAGTTTTCTTTAGTGTTAATTCCGCACGCTCACGATTCCGCAGATTTTGGCGAGACAACACGTCCTGAGGATGCCTCGTGTAGAGGCGAAACATGTGTCGAATTGTTTAAAAACAAATATTGGCCGAATTAACACTAAAGAAAACTTAAATAATTTGTATGGGAATCAATGTTTTAGTTTTGGGTTATGACGGTTTGTAAATAACTCATGAACAATAATTTGTTGTTATTGTACTCCTATGAGCAGAATAAGATTTATTTACTTTATTAAAATGATTTAGTAGACTTATTTACTTGATGACAATTATTTTCTTTTCTTGTTATATACACCCATAGTACAGGCTATGCCTAGTTTGGGGCAAGATAATTAACGTAAAAGTGTATCAATACTATTATATTATTTTTCTCAAGGGCTTGTGGAATTTGAGCTCTTGCAATTCAAAAATTGTCTACTAAGTTCCTTTTTCTGTACATTACCCATATCTGACTATGTTCTTTTAAGTTGATTTTTCCTAACTAGCAATCCTCTCAAATATTGAAGTTAAAAGTACACAATAAATGTCATTTATTTTCCTAAAATTAATTCCTTTCGATTTTTATACGTCAAATTTAATTATCACCGCTACAGAAAATGGAGCTCTGAAAGAGAGGAAACAGCCAATAAGAGCTCTCTTACATCCCAATTTTGCCACAACACAAAATCATCTTTATGTGTATGTGTAATAAAAACAAATATTCAATCAACTCAGCCCCTTGACAAAGTAACAATGGGGTGTAATAAATGTGTGGGGTGTAAATAATAAAGAAAATGATGTCCCCCTCCTATCTAAGTCTTCTGCGGTACTTATTTCCCAATATTTATTTAATTTTATAGAAAAAACTATGGCTTAAACTCTCTTATTCAACTGATCTATGTAAATTATAAAAAAAAATATTTAAATTAGATCATAATACTGATATTTAAAAAAAATTTAACTTATAAACAGGTGTTCTTATCATTCAAAAGATTAAATATAGATTAGTAAATAAGAAATAACTAGTATTTTTTTTTTCTAAATTGTTTTTAGCACTAGTTTTTGAGTTTAGTTATGTTGTGCATACCTTTAATTTAGATATTTTATAAAAAGTAACACTTATAAATATTTATCTTATATCATATATGTTAAATTATGAATCTAGTTGGTAAGCCTAAATAAATCAATAAATAAACTAGATGTCGAGACAGTGTTGTTGATATTAGCGATAGAACAAAGTAGTTTTATATATTATTTATATAGTTATACTAATATTAATAGTAGTATTGTCTGTATTTTAAATATAAGAATGTATAAAATGTATAAGACTTGTTTATTTTATGTATAACATTGCTGTGCCCTTGCAGGGTGTCACATATTGTCTACCCATTTAATGTACCACCCTATTGTAAAATGTGACTTGCAATAAAATATTTTGATTTGATATATATAAGAGATTTCCACCTATGTATTGAGTCATCACAATATCTCTAACGAACCATAAGATGTAGAGACTTGAAATTTGGTAGGAATATTCCTTTTGCCAAGTAGAGGTCACCTAAGAATATTACACCTGCAAGAGTTTTTTTTTATTATGAACAGAACAACGTCTGACGGATCAGCTAGTTACATATATTGTAATGTTCCTCGTTTGCTCACGAGTGAAACAACTAATCTTTACTATGTAGCACTACACCCGGACACGTCCACACGCAACCAATAGCCGATTAGAACTGGCCTTCCGCTGTACTGTGCATTCCTTATATAGCACTCAACGTCACACGGTTAATGTCGCTGTCGATGTCGTGATAGTGACAATGATAATTAACACATACTCTGTTAAGACTAGATGTCAGTACACTACATATATGACCAAAGTGCTAACAGTTTTTCTTGGTTAAAATTCTAGATATAAATATGGAGCGCATGGTGGAAGAGACAGACATCCTTATAATTGGTGGTGGACCGGCTGGTATGGCTGCGGCGATACGAGCGAGGCAAATAGCAGAGGAAAAGGGAGCTGTATGTTGACATATTCTCTTTCTATTTTCTTTTAATGTTGAAAAGACATGAGAAAGATTTTTACGTGATCAACAAAAATTAACTGTTAATTCCCACTTCTAGGATAAGTAAACTCGACAGATCATGCGTTAGATTTTATATGCAAAAGGAGGACAGGTGAGCATATTGGTTACCTGGTGTTAAGTGATCACCGCCGCCCACATTCTCTTGCAACACCAGAGGAATCACAGGAGCAGTGCCGGTATAATGACTTAAGAGCAACACTATAAATTATATTATGCATACCAATACCTCTAGGTCCTACCAAGCTGGGCATCCAAGTTAATGACTGTAGGGCTAGTTCTTCTATCCGATCCGTTCGTCAACTGTCAATCCAGTCATCAAAAGGAGAGTGGACTGCTACACATCGTCCTCTTAAAATACTCCCAAGTCGCCTATTACGATAAACCACTGAAATAGATGTATTTCTTATGATTGTCAGCAATTGCTCTATGAACGGCTGGATCACTTGGCGTTGCGTAGAGACGTCGCTTCATTGTGCGTCTTCTACCGCATTTATCACGGTGAGTGTTCCGAAGAGCTGTTTAACCTGATTCCTGCCGCCGAATTCCACCTTCGCACGATACGCCACAAGTTAGGATATCATCCTCACCATCTGGATGTGTGGCGGTCCTCCACAGTGCGGTTTTCAAGGAGCTTTCTTCCACGTACTACAAAGCTGTGGAATGAGCTTTCTTGTGCGGTGTTTCCAGGACGATACGTCATGGGTACCTTCAAAAAAAGCGCGTAGACCTTCCTTAAAGGCCGGCAACGCTCCTGTGATTCCTCTGGTGTTGCAAGAGATTGTGGGCGGCGGTGATCACTTAACAACAGGTGACCCGTACGCTCGTTTGTCCTCCTATTTAATAAAAAAAAATTATAATATTGATTACTTGATGTGTTCATAAGCGCTACCAAGGTCACATTCAACCACCGTAAGACATTCCAATTAGTAATAACATTTATTTAACTACTTACTGTGTTAGTAATGTTATTATATGTATATAAGTATCACTATAATTAGAAATAACTATAATATAATATTCAGATCTTTAGTTAACTTGATTCGTGTAAGTTAGTTGTCACTACAGCAGTGCCAACTGACAGTTGGTAGTATCATCACGGTAGACGGTCGTGCCCTATATAAGCGAGAGCGCTACGTTCGAGTAGGCATTACTTATTGTGAATTGTAAGGGAACACTATGCCCGTCACTATAATTGTCAGTGATTATTTATTTCTAAGTGGAAAATTTAAAATACAGATAAAACAATTTTATTATTTGCATTTAAATTACCAACCCCTTCTACATGAATTCAGTAAGAATATAGGTTGTTTCAATATTTTTTTCAAAATACCGGCAGTTCCTAGTCCGGCCCTGTATTGACCAAACTCCCTATGTGTGCGTGATTATTACGTAATTTTTAGCGAATTTTTAGTCTGCTACTCTATGTCTGTGCTCATTACACACTAACAAAAATCATCAATAAATCACTCCCCGTTGTACCGCTTGTTATATTGCGCTAAATGAATGCTACGAGATCGCTAAGTCACTCATACCCCTACATATACCGCTAAGGATTATTCTCGAATGATGTCGAACAATCTAGGAAATAATAAACAATAACAAGAGAAGTAAACAAGTTGTTTGCGTAACCTAAGTTATGGGATAGTTGACCGTATTGCGTGCAGTATAATGTCGAGAATCGCTTACATGGGCTGATCAATTTCATTCTGTAACTCAACGTGACCTTCGTAACAATATGGTATTATCATGATAATTTTCTTTTGAAAAGAGGATAATACTAAGAGGATATAATAACTGACTTATTGTAATATAATATTAACTACCACAGAATGTACATTAATCACTTGAAATGGTTTTCCAGGAAGTCCGAGTAACATTACTAGAAAAGGCAGCTGAAACTGGTGGACATATATTGTCAGGAGCTTGCGTGGATCCGATAGCTTTAAATGAGCTGATACCCAACTGGCAGGAAAAGGGTGCACCCGTAAACACTCCTGTCACTTCTGACAAGTTTGGATTATTGACCAAGAGTGGAAGGATACCAATACCAGTTTTTCCAGGTTTGTTTTCTCGGAAATCACTGAAAGGCTGATAATTTTGAGATGGTTGATAATAATTGAGTATTTGAATTTCACCAAATACCTACTAATTAATTTTTAAAATCACTTATTCAACGTCAAAATCTGCCCAATCTACCCATTTGTGCTAGTGTTTTAAGTGATATCTCTTACTTACATACATACACACTCACACCTTGTTCCCGTCGGGGTAGGCAGAGACAATAGAATGCCATTTGCTTCTATCCTTACAAACCTCACGCGCTTCCTCCACATTCATTACTCTGTTCATACATGCTCGCCGGTTGCGGGTGCTTCGGACCTCTCCTTTTCTCAAAACGTCCCCAATTTGGTCGACGAATGTTCTACGAGGTCTCCCGCGACCGACTTGCCCACACACACTTGCCTTATATTTTTGATGCGTCATTCTTTCTTCACTCATGCGCTCCACGTGTCCAAACCATTTCAGCATTACTTTTTCAGTCCTTGTCACAAAATCCTCTTTCAAACCACTCTCTTGCTTCAGAGATTAAACAAACAGCGATATCCCGAGTTAATTTCCTAATATGCAATAGGTAGAGCAGGTTATTAACTGTAAAGTAGATCCTGTAGCCACAACCTGAGAGTTGAAAAAGACATACCAAGTTTTACAGTCGATGCGTCACTCGGACGGTTAGATCAGTTGGTAAAAGCGCTGGAACGGAACCTGAGAGGCGTGTAGTCGAGTCCCGCATCGTGCATAAATTTTGGATCAAATAAAATTTGAATATGAAATGTGTACCCAAATCTTACCTTCAAACAACCGCGTACACCTTTTTCCTGCCTGAGATTCCTCCGGTATTGCAAGGGAGAATGTGTCGCTTAACTTGGAGTGAACCGTACGATTTTATTTCTGTATATGATTATGATAACACTACCTCATTGATATAAATAAAAAACTAGAGTCAAAATTGTCTGAAGCAAAACTCTGCCTACGCGTCTATTAGGCTGAGTTTTCGTTGTGCTTCGACCGCGCTTTGAATACAACGCCACGCAATGACAAAGTCTTTTAAAGTAAAAAACTGTCCAAATAACAGCCTATCCGAACTTCAAAAAGATGGAGTGTCGTATTACAGGCAAGTGCCCCATAAACTTCACAAAATCGTGTAACTAACTTGATGTTTTTAATCATTTTGACAAATTTCATTTCAATTGCTAGAACAAAATGTTCTTGCCTCGTGTTCGCGTCCTAGCTTCTAATGAGCTTATACGATAGACTTTGAACATTAATGCCACGAAATAAGGTGTTAATTTCAATGAATGTTTTAATGTTATCTGTATAAGTTAATGTATACGTATATACAAAGCCACTCGGACATCTTTTGACGATCATTTAATAGGCGATTGGGAGTCTATTTATTTATTGTACGTCAATGACTCGGGCAATTTCTATCAAGATAAGTTCAAACTAGTCCTTTGATAGCTTATATGTGTCAACTTCCAGGTCTTCCGAACTACAACCATGGTAACTACGTCGTAAGACTAGGTCACCTGGTGAAGTGGCTTGGTGAGCAGGCAGAGGAAGCTGGTGCCGAGGTAATATTTAACTTCTCTTTTAGATCTAAACTCAAAAGATTCATTTTTACATTCACGTTGGTCCAATGACAATTATTATGAACACGGAATATAAAATACAACTGGAAATGCCACACATCACCATGTGTATAATAATATACTCCGCCTGGTATTCTCTTCCCTTGACAGCTGGGTCCCATGATTGACCTAAGAATACGTCATCATTTGAGGTGACTGTTCTAAAACTATTTCCGAGTGAAACGGAACGACAATAGCGATGAAATAGCGAGCTGTCATTATGACATATATTATATCGTGACTATGGAGGGTAAAACAGTAGAATATGTCACAGAATATATCTATAGGACAGAACAGGAACCCCTAGAAATAACATGAAGAAAGAAATAGACAGACGCATTTGCATGGAATGCATGGAAAAGATACTGGTCTTTGAGTGAAATCATGAAAAACCCTGAAACATCTATAGGAATAAAAAGAAAAGTCTATAACACGTGTATATTCCCATGTCTAACTTATGGATGTCAAACTTGGGCTCTAACAGACCAGCTCTCGGAAAAAGTAAAAGTGTGCCAATACTCCATAGAAAGGGGCGTAATTGGAGTTCGGAGACGAGACAAAGTTAAGTTAGAAAACATTAAGAGTCAGACAAAATTCAAAAACGCACACAAGCTCTGTCAAAAGCAAAAGTGGAAATGGACTGGACACATTCTGAGGGAAAAGAAAGAGAAATGGCCAAAAACCGTTACAGCATGGTATCCAAGAGACGGGAAACGAAGGAAAGATAGACAGATTAGAAGGTGGGTGGACGATTTTAAAAGGATAGTAGGACCGGACTGGCTGAGAGTAGACAGAGACCGAATAAGGAGGCCTTTAGAGGAGGCCTTTGTTGAGAGACAAATTACTAGTTAAGCTAATCTAAGTTTTATTTATAAGAAAAAATAAGTCACTAGTAATAATAAAGGCTGTTTTATTTTATTTTATTTATTATGGAGGGTAAAAATGCATTAAATTAGGGTGACGCCACAGTAGCATTAATGTAAATCTTAAAAGTAGCGCCAAATATTAAGTAATACTAATCATTCTAGGTGCACGTATCTATATAATAATTCTTTAATGTTACGTCATTATTTTATACAACGTAAGTTGTTGAAATTTTCAATAATTAACTACTTTAGTCGACAATAATATGAATTTCTTAACTCGGCATACTTCAATTCGATTACAATTGCTGCATTCACCATACTACATACCATACCCTGTGGCTACACCAGCGCCATTGTGGAAGCTTTTTGAACTGTTACAGTATAAGCTGGACACTTTCAACTTTTCTCCCATATTAGATGATTCTCCTTGTCTCTACGCTCCATAATCGTGACGTATTCTTGGGTCATAGTGGGCAGAGAATACCAGGCGTAGTATATTATTATACCATGTTGCCACGAACAGAATAGGTAAAAGATATAAAAGACATAATAAGATACATAATAGCTTTAAGGGTAAATGTATACACTTCTATAATAAAGTCCCAGCCACTGTTCAGGCATTATCTATAAATAAATTTAAATGTTTTATAAAAAAATGGCTCTGTCGTAAATCCACTGCTGAATATCTAAATGATCGGACAGCCTGGGACTAGATTGTGATTATTTTATAGCGATAGAAATGACTGTACAATATTGTATATTATTATTGAAAAGAGCGCAAAGAAAGAATGCTGGGAGAGTTTCTTGCGCCGCTTCTTCTCTCTCAGAGCGCCATTTGTTTCCGAAGCAGTAGTAGGATCTAGTAGTTATTAGAAATAACATCAAAAAGAATTCTAAAGGAATCAATTTTGAGAAAATAAATGCCTTTTTTTATGCCTTTTTACTTTTCTGTGTTGCCACGTATGCCGTTTAGCACATTTTTATTGAGGTCCAAATTATTGGCTCAGTCGTTATTAGCTACATTCTGTGTAATGACGTGTCGATCGTAACAAATTATAACAATAGTAGATTGTTATCCTAGGGTCGAAAGAATCAATTCCCGAGGTATTTAGACGCCCGAGCGCAGCAAGGCGGCTATAGTCCGAGTAGGAATTGATTCTTTTAACCGTGTTAAGCACTTTACTTTTCATTTCGAATATGAGGAAAATAAAACTAGTTCTTTATCTAAACTATTTATTGATATTAAATCATAATATTAGTAGTACCTATTTAACATTAATTGTCAAATTAGGACAATTTATGACGACTTTTTAAATTATAAATATGGAACTCTCCGCGTAATTGTTGGGGCTTATTCCGCTCAAAAAAGTTTGCGCTAAGCTCACACTGGCTGTTTAGAAAGTCACATGACCGCAGCTTTTTTTTAAGTAGTTTTTTTTTTACATAAAACTCTTCACAGCTGAAAGCAGTTCTATTTTTGAAGTTCATTCCGGCCCTTAGGTGGAAAGTAATTTGTATGAGTTTTTCCCTCTCTATGGAGGGAAGCAGTATTTTCCACCCAATAATCAGATCAAAACAACATTACTTTCCGAGTATGAGAAATGAAAACATTATAACTATTATTATAAAAGTAGACAACAGCTGCATGTAATTATATGACTGCTATTTCATAACTCTGTGCTGGGGAACCAGGGCATAAAAAGAATAGGGAAGTTCCAGGCCCAAGGATGTCGTAGGAGGCGACTAAGGGCATTTGGGAGGCTTCTTTGCACAGGATGCCGGCTAGATTATGGGTAAAACAACGGCGGTTTTTTCTGCTTGAAGTTTATGTTTCGGTCTGAAGGACGTCGTAGCTACTAAAATTACTGGCCAAATGAGACTTAACATCGTATGTCTCAAGATGACGAGAGAAATACAAGAAACGGCGTCAGACTGGTGATTGCACACAAATTTCATAATGCATCCTACGGAAAATGTAGCTATGTCATGTGTATAAAAATATTTAATAAACTCCCAACAAGCTTACGCGTATTACCCGTCCAACGATTTAAAAAGGATATTTTTACATGGCTTATAAATAAATGTTTTTATTCCATAAATGAAATGTTGACACATTAGGTTAAATTAAATAGACTTTAAAATATATATTAATTCTAGTCTTTAAATAATGACATTTAAAAATAATAATTATAATTTAAATTGACCTATGTGCTTAAAATAAAGAGTTTGTTAATGTTAAATCTATTATAATAATAACTAGAATTTTGTTAATAATAATTTAGCATGCCAGAAATGGCCGATAACATTGATGCATTAAAACTATTAACACCCATTGTTACATGTTTTCTAGCAAAATAAAGGATTTATTTATTATTTATTTAATTATTGTAGTGCTGCTCAGAGTTTTTGAGATTTTCAATAATCCTGAGCAGCACTGCATTGTAATGGGCAGGGCGTATCAATTACCATCAGATGAACGTCGTGCTCGTCTCCACGCTTATTGTCATAAAAAAAATAATGGTTAGGTAAAGTTTTAGTATCAGCTTTAGTAAATAGGATTTAGTATCAGCATCGTCTGACATTGAAAAAGCGAAATCGTTAACATGCGAATATGATATCTATTCCAAAGACTTTAAGAGTGGTAATTGTAATTTGTTAACCGCCCCTTCTAGCGTAATGATTTTGTTCGCTAGTGCTCGAATTGGATTGTAAGATAGAAAATAAATTACAGATTTTTTACATTTGAAATGTAAGCCTACATTCCTAAGTTGTTATAATATTTAAGAAATTTAAATTTTAATATTTTTTAATAGAATTCTAGATAGAGTCTTTTGCTGCTAGACAACCGATAAAAACAGGCCAAGTTTACTTTACTGTGCGTGACAAGCGTTAGTGTGCGTGCATTTGCTCAAAATAGAGGTTAACAGTCAACCTAATTTTTTTTCGACTTTTTACAGCTGTCACAGTCGATCTTGCCTTGAGTGTTTTCAAATTAATCTATCCAATATCGATTCTTGTATTACTGGATTTTTTTGTCATAGATAATTTTTATGACAATTGTTTTTTATCAGGTTTGGCCCGGATGCGCGGGCGCAGAGTTACTGTTTAGAGAGGACGGGTCGCTGCGTGGTGTTGCCACGGGGGATGTGGGAATTGCTAAAGATGGCAGCCCCAAAGATATGTTCGAGAGGGGAATGGAGTTCAATGCTAAAATTACTATATTTGCTGAAGGTACATCTTTTAATATACTTCTCTATTTTTCCTAGACTACAAAAAAGGGTGTGTGTACTTATGTATGCACGCAAGAAGATATATTTCCTTGGCCTAACGAAACAAAAAATTTTAAAATGATTTATTCCTCGTTCTGTTCTACGTTTTTAGAAAGAACAATGTTGTAAAAAATCTTGCAAAGATGGCTTTGACAATTAATTATTAAATAATGAATACGGCTGTATGGGCTTGAACCTTTTGCCTGTCCTAATAATAGACGAAGAAACCAAAAAAAAAGAAAAAAAATAACGAATGACGCAAACGTCAGAAAATTTTAGGAACCAACTTCGACCTGCTACTTTTGTTTATATGACATCAAAATAACAGAATTTAAATAACAGATTAAATATACAGCATACTCAATATTAAAATAAAAGGACAACGTAGGTACAACTAAAAATAGTTCGGAATTATCAAAACTCCAGCATGTAAGATACATACTATAGAAAATTTATTTATTATAGTAGGCGTTACTTTGCGGAAATCCATAATTATACAAATGATTTAAGTTTTCTTTAGTGTTAATTCCGCCAATATTTGTTTTTAAACAATTCGAAACGTGTTTCGCCTCTACACGAGGCATCCTCAGGACGTGTTGTCTCGCCAAAATCTGGCACGAGACTTATGTCTCATTGTTTAAAAACAAAACTTAAACATTTGTATACCTACTATTTTAAAACTTTAAAAAATATAAAGGGGCACTTCATTGAAAGTTACCAAGCGAAAACAAAAAATAAAAACGGGTAGCGTCCTATTTTGTTTTGTTTTTTTTTTTTATGAAAAAAAAAGGGACGAGATGAGCAGGATGTTTAGCGGATGGTAATTGATATGCCATGCAGTACCGCTCAGGATTCTTGAAAAACCCGAAAATGATGAGCGCAATTGTAATGACAACTGCGCTCGTCACCTTGAGACATAAGATGTTAAGTCTCATTTGCCCAGTAATTTCACTAACTACGGCACCCTTCAGACCGAAACACAATACTGCTTCACGGCAGAAAAAGGCGCCGTTGTGGTACCCATAATCTAGCCGGCATCCTGTGCAAAGGAGCCTCCTACTGGTGAATGTTCTAGATCGGAAGATGGCATTAAACAAATTCTATATTTGCGGCAGCACATACTAGCGTATAGACGACCTGAGACCCCAATAATGCGTGACTAATTTAGATTCGTCTGTGTGTTTCATTCGTCATTTAATATTCAGCAAGCCAAGCGTGGCTGACTGCTTATGACTTGTAAATCAAAAGCGGTTACAGTATAATTTCGCTTTCCTTTTCTATGTTGCTGTATCTCCGTTAGAGATACTCTTCTGTCTATCAGGCTATGTTTGTCTTCTCGCTACTATATTGTAAGTGTTGTAAGGCCATTTACCAGTGGGAGGCTCCTTTACACTGGCTTGATTATGGGTACCACAACGGCGCCTTCTTATGCCGTGAAGCAATAAATATGTGTAAGCATTATTGTGTTTCGGTCAGAAAGGCGCCGTAGCTAGTGAAATTACTGGGCAAATGAGGCTTGATATTAAGTATCATTAATATTATGTCTCGAGGTGACGAGCGTAATTATAGTGCCACTCAGAATTTTCAAGCATCCTGAGCGGCAATGCATTGTAATGGGCAAGGCGTATCATTTAACATCCCCTGAACGTCCTGCTCGTCTCGTCTGTTATTGTCTTAAAAGAGCAGTAATCACTTGTACTATAAGATGACCTTCTATTCCATTAAAACTAAACGAAGGGATTGCTGGATGTGTTAATATAATAATGATTCCAGGTTGTCATGGACACTTAACAAAAATGGTATCAAAGAAGTTTAATCTAAAAGAAAATAGTGAACCACAGTCTTATGCCATCGGATTGAAAGAGCTATGGGAGGTCACACCAGAGGTAATGTAACGTGAATTATATTTAAAAAATAACCTGCATTTAGATTTTAGATGAAGACCGGTGTATTTACAATAATATGTCTCAAGTTACGAAACCTTCAAATATTGCGAAAACTAGTAGGATGCGCATTTTAATTTGGATAATTATTAAACATTTCATCGTCTCAAACTTTTTCGTCTGTGTGTTGCATGTCGCGTGACGGTCGGGCGGCGCCTATAGTTCGCAGCAGCTGACCGTGTAGTGTATACAGACGATTACTCATTTGTGCCAGTGCTCTATGCTATATTGTTTGTTTTTTAGTTAAATGTCTATAATGTGAAAAATAGTTTCACTTTTACCGTGGTTTCATAAAACCACGCAATCCTTTTTTTACTATTAAATATAAATTTCAAATAAATAGTATTTATAAGCATATAAATTTTTAATATAATGTAGGAAATAAGAACACCTAACAGAAATTCACAAACAATGTAAGATCTAAATAATTAAAATGAAAAAATAAATCGAAAAATAATTTTATACCAAAATAAATTAAAAAGCTAATAAGGTTCTAAGCATAATGACGCAACAACAAATTAATATTAGCCGTTAGAAAGATTAAAAAGTACACGAATGTTGCGACAGCTAGATTAGTGTAATTCAGTTATTTTCACAGCATCATGACGTACGGTATTTTACTGTAGGGTCATGCTGCTGACATTGATATAGTGTTTGCTCTGCAAACAGAGCTGTTCGTGCTATATATCAGCTTGGTTATAGACAGTCTCTCAAAGAAAAATTTAAAGAAATAAATAAACTTTAATAGGCGTTCACAAAAATCGTCACCTTTTGTTCTTAATAGTGTAACTAATAAGGGATTGCTTGTAACTAATTCTAGTAGGCATCGTAAGATACAAAATATCTTTAAGGGTAAATGTATACACTTTTATAATAAAGTCCCAGCCACTGTTCAGGCATTATCTATAAATAAATTTAAATGTTTTATTAAAAAATGTCTTGGTCGTAAAACTACTTACCCTACCTATTACTCCACAGCTGAATATTTAAGACAGCCTGAGACTAGATTATGATTATTTTATAGCAATAGCAATGACACTACAATATTGTATATTTTTATTAAAAAAAAAAGCAAAAAAAGAATGCTGGGAGAGTTTCTTGCGCCGCTTCTTCTCTCTCAGAGCGCCATTTGTTTCCGAAGCGGTGGTAGTATCTAGTATATTAGAAATGACATCAAAAAGAATTCTAAAGGAATCAATTTTGAGAAAATAAATGCCTTTTATACCTTTTATTCAAACAAAAATCGGACCGAGTAACAGCCTTACTCGTCTATGTATGAAGCGGAAGTGAGGGGCCCGGAGTGCCGACTGAGACATCGCCGATTATAGATATCTCCACCTTCACCTCCTTTCAATTTCTACAATAGTGTTAATAACGTGGGGCCCAGAGGCGTGGAGAATGTACAAAGTACTATCTTTTCGCCTTAATAGGGCTGCTGGCAACCCAAGCGCTGGCAGCTATTTCGGTCAACGGATCAGTCTAGCTGTCCAACGCGGAAATGCTGCCAGTATTCTTGGTACCCTTCCCCGTAACGATAGTTTTAATTTTATGTAATCATAGTATTGTAAATATAGGCATAAGATTTGTTTTGTTTGAATAAATATATGTGTTAGTAACTGTGTTTTTCTACATCTATTATTAATTGTACCCTTTTTTCCCGGACGTCATAAAAATCATCCTGTTAATATTACAGAACCACAAGCCAGGGTTAGTTGAGCACACGATTGGATGGCCACTAGATAAGAACACATATGGAGGCTCGTTCATCTACCACCTGAATGTTGCTGAAGGTGAAGCCCCCCTGGTGGCTGCCGGGTTTGTGGTGGGTCTTGACTACAAGAACCCGTACCTCAGCCCCTTCAAAGAGTTCCAGAGGTTTAAGCTGCATCCGTATATAAGACCATTATTTGAAGGTATTTAATATATAAAATTCTCGTGTCATGGTTGTTAAACATTGAACTCCTCCGAAACGGCTTGACCGATTCTCATGAAATTTTGAGTGCATATTGGGTAGGTCTGAGAATCGGACAACATCTATTTTTCATCCCCCTAAATATTAAGGGTGGTCCACACGAAATTTTATTTTTTTGACATTTTTTTTAAATTTGTTTGATTATGAGTCAGCATAAAAAATACATACAACTTCAAATTTTCACCCATCTACGATCAACAGTTACTTTTGTATCGCGATTTTAATATCGGCATTACACAGTTTGCTGGGTCAGCTAGTTTATTATATAAAATTCTCGGGGCCCGATGTTTGCTACCAAACTCCTCCGAAACGGCTGAAATTTTGAGATTTGGTTTCTATGAAATTTTGGGTCCATATCGGGTAGCTCTGAGATGTATTTTTACCAACATCTATTTTTCATATCCCAAAATGATAATGGTGACCCATCCCTAAATATATATTTTTTTTAAAAACACAACCTCAAATTTTCGCGTTTCAACAATCTACAATACCTTGTACCGCGATAATTATATTATTCTGTTCCATCCTCATATCCGCTATAACGTTACAAGATAAAAATCGAATACAATAATTGTAGTACGATATATTTAGTAGGTTCTAGAATGGGTAGTTCTGAGAATCGGTTGCATCTATTATTTATACCCCAAATTTTTTTTAAATTACTTTATATGGCAATACAACGTTTGCTGGGTCAGCTATCCATATTGAAGAGGTTGGCTATTTCCTGGTCCTAAAAGATTCCTAGTAACACCGCGTCCAGAATTGGACTATTGTGTTCAGCTATCCATATACAACCTGTATCAGTCGCAGAAAGAATGGATAATCCCTGAACCCCGCAAAAAAATAATTCCAAGTGATACCCAAAATATGATTTTTTTTAGAAAAACATACCTTTTTTTTTACGCACGCCCACCAATGCCACTGCCAGGTATTCTGCCTTCCGAATAACATCTGTGGACTCTCACGAATACACGGTAATCTGGGTGACGTGCATCTTTCTCTAAAAAGGGCTTCAGCAGCACTTGCGTTGCTCCTACACTCACCATAGATGAAGTGCATGTTGGCATATTCTTGTGCCTTGACTTGGCTTGTATTTGCACTGAATCAGTCCAAATACAAGCCAAGTCGTCGTAAAATCACCAAACGAAGTCCAAATCAGTAAGCAAAACGAGTAGTCCAATAAATAGCCAGAAATCGTCGTTATAACTCACGGAGAAATGCCAAAGGAATGCACACTTGCGATACCGAACAAGTCGAGAGACGTACTAAATAACTATACTAAGTAAATGTCTTTGCTATGTATCTGAAACCGATCCGATAATGACCAAACCGGTGTACCGAGCGAAAAAAAGTCTTTTCTCTCACTCGCTCATACTCTACAAAATCAGCCTATTCTTGTCTCGTGTAAACAACATATGGGCTTGGGCCACGCTCAGGTAGTAAATAGTAACCATCCCTAGTACAATAAAAAGGGACCCTTTTGTGGAACGATATTGTCAATGTTACCGTTTAAGACAAGATAAAATATCATTTTACAATTTTCTGTCTTTAGTCGTATTTACTCTTTTTGCATCTCAATAGCAATAACTTCTTAGTGGTATTAAATAAAATGATGTTATATACCATTTTGTAAACTGTATGAACTGGCCACTTACGTTTTCATACTTTTTTTTACATGAAACACTCTCAAACTCTTTTGGTATCAAATTTCATGTCAAAAACTCAAGTTCTTATTTTGTTTTTGAAAAAAGTATCATAGATACTTATATTATTTAATGTATTTCTAGTAGTATAGTCTATCAGGAATAATATGATACCAAAAACACCTCAAATTTCATTACTTTGTGGGCGTTGTGCACATGAATGTGAAGTAAAGTAAAAAAACGTATGTTTTTCTAAAAAAAATCATATTTTGGGTATCACTTGGATTTTTTTTAGATATCTTTTTCTGAGCGCTGGAGAGCTGTCCCGTGCGGGGTTCAAGGATTATCCATTCTTTCTGGGACACCCTGTATAAATCCAGTCTTGATGTTTGTTCCCAGTTCCTCCTAAAATAATGAACGGATTTTAATGGGGATGGAGTGCAGTTTAGTCCAACTTGAGAGATAGGATAGTTTAAATTTCGTTTTGGGACCCTTAATTATTTATATTTCCAATATTTTGTTTTGTATGGAGATATTTTCTATGAGAGGATTTATTCACGCACGGTTTGATAGTTCAGAGTACCAAGTGGGATATTTTTTACCTATTCGATTACGATTTGTATGATGTTCTCCTCTACTTTCACTAGATGGCGTTTTTTCGACGATCGAATAGCAGTGCCGTTCTAAATATTGTATTTTTCAAGAACTCTGATCGGCATGTTATCTTATTCGGGTGAACCTTTTGTTCGTCTCGTCACCTTTCCTCATAAAAAATAGTAAAAGTGGACAGTAGAGAAGAGAAGGGGAGAAGTAGAGAACTAATACTTAAACAGCTGTTATCTTCGTAATATTACTTATAAATCATATGTAATATGTTGGCAGGTGGTACCCGTATAGCTTACGGTGCTCGGGCGCTAGTGGAGGGGGGATGGCAGTGTCTACCAGTACCAGTATTCCCGGGGGGGTGTCTGGCCGGAGACACAGCTGGCTTCCTCAACGTGCCCAGGATCAAGGGCACTCACAACGCTATGAAGAGCGGTTAGTACTGTGAATATGGTTATACCACTAAATAAAATAATATTATGTATTTGAAAATTTAATATGGCTGTTTTAATTATACTAGAATATTTAATTTGTTACTAGCTGCCCGGACATACTTTGTTCTGTCAAAAGTTAATAGTAAGAATTAATTATATAAAATTTATGTATCTTTTAAAAAAACCGCATTTCGTAGTTTTAAAGATATCAGCCAACATAGGGACATATAGCGGGAGGCGACTTTGTTTTATACTATTAAGTTATATATATCGCTATTTTAAGACATAGCAAGTGTTTTGTCTTATTATCTATATTATTATGACCTGTATAGCCGAGTGGTTAGCGATCCTACCTACTAAGCTAGAGGTCCCGGGTTCGAATCCCGGTAGGTGCAAGCATTTATATGATGAATATGGATGTTTGTTTCCGAGTCATGGATGTTTGAATGTATTTATGTATGTTTAATTAAGTATATTGTATTAAATATATCGTTGTCTTGTAACCCATAACACAGGCTTTATATGCTTAACTTGGGGCAAGATAATTTGTGTAAAAAGTGTGTCAATAGATTATTTTTATTATCTATAACTTTATCTTATGACGACACATGTGTACACACCTATAATATTGAATAAAACGTATAGATACACATACTGTATTGACGTCGGTACTGTATGCGACTATGTCATGCTTTCTGATGAAACTGGCCGAGCTACTTTATCTGTACGAGTGTTACAAATACAATAGTGATCGCTCGGTTTAAATCGATACTCACATAATAAAGAAATCAATGTAAAAAAAGGAAAGTTTTCAATTCGAAAATGGGCTGATTTCGGTCTTTTTAGGGTTCCGTAGCCAAATGGACCTTTATAGATTCGTCATGTCTGTCTGTCTGTCCGTCCGTATGTCACAGTCATTTTTTCCCGAAACTATATCTAGGAGATTTATTTGGATTTAAAATCGGGCGTCACGGTGTTGGTATCCGCCATGTTGTTTTAAGTCGATCAGTGCGCACAACCGGCGCGGGCGCTAGCTTGAAGACGACTGCGACTTCTCAATGAGCGCTCTACTGATGGACAATAATAACTAACTTCAATCACGTCACCGACAGTGACGTACACAGTGACAACTTCAAACACACTTTGAAAGATGACGTTCGCCATCAGTTCAACCCAATACACAGAGTAGAATATAATCATACAGGCCATATTACTTTTATATTCTAATTCTCCGACATATATATATATACTATTGAAACTCGGTAAGTAGATTTATTCTGTGAACCATTGTGAAAGCATTAAGATTTTCACATAAAAATAGATAAAAAAATAACAATAAATTTCCACATAGTTAGAATTGAAACTCAAATATTTTTTCATCAATCCCATACGTGGGTATCTATGGATAGGTCATCAAAAATTATATTGAGGTCTAGTATATTTTTTTTCTAAACTGAATAGTTTGCGCGAGAGACACTTCCAAAGTGGTAAAATGTGTGCCCCCCCCCCTCCTGTTACTTCTAAAGTAAGAGAATGATAAAACTTAAAAATATATATTATGTACATTACCATGCAAACTTCCACCGAAAATTATCTATATATATAAAAATGAATTGCTGTTCGTTAGTCTCGCTAAAACTCGAGAACGGCTGGACCGATTTCGCTAATTTTTGTCTTGAATTATTTGTGGAAGTCCAGGGAAGGTTTAAAAGGATATATAGGAAAATACTCGAAATTAAATAAATACAACAAATTTGTTTGTCCTTAGATGTGTCCCCTGTCGTTCAGAAAACAAATTGAAAGGATAGTTTCAAATGAATAACTAATTAGAATTTTCACATTTGTTTCTTACTTTCTCAGAAGGTAAAAAATTATTTAATTTTAGTTAACTATAGTTGGTAGATTAACAACAGTTGTTAACTATCTATCAGATTATTTTTATGTTGATTTATAAATGATAAGTTATGTCAAAAATTAAATTTTTGAACTTAACTATAATATTTGACATTTGACAGCCAATATGTCGATCCATCCTCTATGTCAATCGATACCGTAGACAAAGAGTGCATCCTTCTATCTTTGTGAGTGACGATTACCTCTACGTGCGCGAGCACTTTCTTTACTTCGGTTATCCTCTGTGATAGTGATATGTCAAGTTGTGTGCTCTTGGACATATTTTCTATGAGAGTATTTATTGACGCAGTTCTGCTGTGAAACAATTTCATTATAACAACAGGGTGATATATTATTGACAAATTCATAGAAAAACATTATTTTGTTTATTATATACAGAACAACGTCTGTCAGGTCAGCTAGTAAATAATAAAATGATAAATGATACACTTAACCCATTACAATGTCGTGCCGCTCAGGATTCTTGAAAATCAATTTGATCGTAATAAGATTCTTAAGTCATTTCACTAGCAACGGCGCCCTTCAAATCGAGACAGCTTTGGTACCCAGTTAGCCGGCATGTCTCCTTGATATAAAAGTGTTTCTTGAGATGTCTCCTTGATATAAAAGTGTTTCTTGTAAAACAACCAAATCACGCTTATACAGTAACTAAAAAGCATGTCTAATTAGATTTCGAGAGGACTTCCACCTTCGCACGACACGCCACAAATTAGGATATCATCCCCACCATCTGGATGTGTGGCGGTCCTCCAAAGTGCGGTTTTCAAGGAGCTTTCTTCCTCGTACTACTAAGCTGTGGAACGAGCTTCCTTGTGCGGTGTTTCCGGGACGATACGACATGGGTACCTTCAAAAAAAGCGCGTAAACCTTCCTTAAAGGCCGGCAACGCTCTTGTGATTCCTCTGGTGTTGCAAGAGAATGTGGGCGGCGGTGATCACTTAACACCAGGTGACCCGTACGCTCGTTTGTCCTCCTATTCCATAAAAAAAAAATAATATACGATAATTCAGCTGTTTAGTTCCATGTGCCTAGCTCATCTTTTCTTGGAGAGAAACTGAGGAGGGAAAGCCATATAGTTCTTCTTCGTATATGTTAAGCTACACAAAGACCGTCTGTATGTATGTACTGGTACACCGTTATAATGTAGGGCATAAGGCTGAATCAGCACTTAATAATGATAAGTCAATATTTGGTATAATATATACCACGACCTAACGGGGCAGTAGTTAGTCAGTCATCCGCCGGTCTTCTATCATAATTAAACGTATTTAAAGTACTTAATCTTCGATATCTATTCCACTGTTTCTTTAATTATTGTGTGAAATAAACATTTCTTTTAAAAAAAGGGCAATTTCTTTTCCGTATAACAAAACCAATGCCTGAAAGCAACACACATTTTTCCTTGGGAGAACAGAAAGCCCTCATATATAGTTAGTTCTTCTTTTTAGGTATACTGGCTGCAGAGAGTGCAATGGATCTTATATTGTCTGGTGAAGCGTCGCATGACAAGGGTGTCGTACCGACCGTGTATGAAGACAGGCTGAAGGAATCTTATGTGTATAAGGAATTGAAGGTAACCACAAAAGTTTTGTCTGTCTCCCACCAGACGCTCGAACAGAATGCCAAAGAGTATGTAAATACTACGTAATAAGAGGCAATTGAAATTCAGTTCAGTATGAAACGTGCCGTCATTTAACATAAATTTGAAGTAGTAGTAATTACAGTATGGCGATTAGCGACGAAGTATAATCCGGTTAAGTTTGAAAGCGAATAGTTGCTTAAAACGGTTTCAGTAATAAATTATCTTCACGAGTGTGAACTTGTTCAGTATACCTCTGTGTTATTTTTAATTTTAATAAATAGTTAAACGCAAATATCAGAGTTAAAATTGAAATAGGTATATAAATTAACGACTGGATTAAATGTGCTTAATAAGTTTTTTAAGAAATTGTTAATATTTACATTATATTTAAGAAAACAAAATTACTAAGTGTGTGTGTTCGCAGTAAAAACATTGACTTTTGTTTAATTCAGCAGTTATTTGGTGTTCTTATAAATTTAAAATAGTGAAAATAAAATACTCATCCCTGAGAAAGTTAATAAATATAAAGATAAGTATAAAAAAGTGTTAATAAAATAGTAAATTTTAAAAATCTAAAGTACAAATTGAGGGTAGGAGCTAAAAAACTTTGCCATTAATTCGACCTAGCATATGTGTTGATTATTTTGCTCAATTACCAAACGCTATTTACAGTTTAAACGTCACGAGCTTCGTGGCAACGTGCGTAAGTAGTGTGTTAAGCATTAACGCTGATCATCGAACTGAGTTCGAATCCCATCCAAACCTCAGTTTTTTTTATTATTATTTTTATTATTTTTTTTTTTTTTTTTTTAATTAAATAAACTTTGTTCTTAATATTATAGAAAATAGTGTAAAATCATTAACACTTTTGATAGAAAAATTTGTCTATCGATATAACTCTCTGCAAGACACCAGTTGACCCCAAGTTCATATCTAACTTGTGTTATAATATTTCATATTTTAATCTCTCTCACTCTCCAAAATGACTGGAAAACAACTATCCTGGGGGTGCTGTAAGATTGGTAAAGACACTGACGATTTTATTAAATGTTTAAAATGTACAAAAGTCATCACTATGGTTGCTTGGGTATTGACTCAAATATAAAAAATAGCAACTGGAATTGTCCAAAGTGCGGTAAATTTAAATCTAAAGGGGGCAATCATGACGAAACACCTATACGTTCAAATGCCGGCTGGTCCAGTTCAAATACACAAGAATCTAATGTTACGAAAAGATCACACAAAAGACAAGCTCTCGGTTCTCCAACTTCACCAAGTGTACCTTCCACCGCCATGTTGGAAGAAGTACGAAACATCGTTAATGAAGTTTTTGTAAAAGAAATGTCAAACTTAATGGCTAATATAAACAAAACTATAACCTTGACGGTCAGCACTTGCTTAAAAAGTATTGATAGCAAAGTTGAAGAGCTCCAACGTTCAGTATCATTTATTAGCAGCCAATATGATGATATAAAAAAGGAAATTGATAAATACTCTGATATATTTGAAAAACAAAGACGTGAAAATGAATCACTTCAAAGCACTGTTACAGATCTAACGAACAAAATTAACTTAATGGAACAGCAAGCCCGTTCTAACAATATTGAAATTCAATGTGTTCCTGAGTCAAAAAACGAAAATTTAATTTCTATCACAAAACAGCTATCAAAGACAGTGGGATACGATATAACTGAAAGTAATATTTCTCATTGTACTCGTATAGCTAAAATGAATCCGAAATCAACACGCCCACGGTCTATCATAGTCCAACTCAATAGTCCTTTGGTACGTGATCATCTCCTAGCTGCTGTGATAAAGTTCAATAAGGGACATACAACTGAAAAATTAAATGCTTCTCATCTGGGTATACAAGGGGCTAAATGTCCTGTATATGTTTGTGAACATTTATCAACTTCAAACAAGTTACTACACGGGGCTGCTCGACGCAAGGCTAAAGAATTGAACTACAAGTATGTTTGGGTGCGCAGCGGCAAAATATTTATGAGAAAAACCGATAACTCTGACTATAAAGTGATCACAAATATGAATTACCTTAACCAATTAACTTAATTAATATTGTACAAGTGCATGTAAATATGACAAAAGTTCTTCTAAATTCGATACTTTAAATATTTACTACCAAAATGTGAGAGGTCTGCGTACCAAAACTCACAACTTATATAGTAACATTTGTTGTAATAACCATGATATTATAATTCTTACCGAAACTTGGCTATGTACAGGCATTTATAATTCAGAAATATTTAATAATAATTATAATGTTTATAGGAGAGACAGGGATCAGTTTAATTCAATAAAAAAGGAGGTGGGGGAGTAATAGTTGCCGTTTCCAATAAATTAAATTCTAAGCGAATGAAAAACTGGGAAAGTAGGTGTGAAGACTTGTGGGTTATATTAGAATTAAACAAAAGTGAAAAAATAGCTATTTGTGCTGCTTATATTCCTCCACCAGTAAGTAAAATAGTTCTAGACAATTTCCTAGATAATTATAATCATCTCTCCGAAAGTAATACGGTTTGTTCTCTTATTGTTGGAGACTTTAATTTAAGCTGTGTAGATTGGGACTTGGCTGACGACGTTTCTACTCAATATCACACATCTGGTATATCTAAAACCTTAATAGACTTTAGTCATGTCAACAATTTTCACCAATATAATCGAATCAAAAATAGTCAAAATAAAATATTAGATCTTGTTTTGTTTAACAGTGAGACACCGAAGATTTCAGTGGATAGTGCAATTACAGAACTAAGCAAAATTGATCCACTTCATCCACCTCTGCTTATAAACGTTAGCTATACTAAACAAGTAGAAAAAAAGTTAGGCACGAATAAATCTATGGTTAAATATAATTATGCAAGAGCTAATTTCAAGGCAATCAACGAATACCTTAGTAATTTAAATTGGAACGGTAAGCTTTCAGCTTGTGACAGCACTGATGAAATGGTGGATGTCTTATATGACCACATCCTAACATCAATGGATCTTTACATACCTAAGATCACAATTCATAATAGTAAAAAATTTCCTCCGTGGTTCAACAAAACTTTAATCAAAAGAGTAAAAGAAAAAGAAATAGTAAGAAAAAGGTATAAAAAGTACAAAAATCCGATGGACGCGATAATATTATCAGTATTGGAGAAAAGATGTGAAAGACGATGAAAGACAATGCTATAACGCTTATATTGAATTTACTGAAGAAGCAATCGCTTCTAACTCAAAATTTTTTTGGACCTTCACAAAACGTAAAAAACAAAATGCTTCTAATTCATATCCTGCTGAAATGACAAAAGATAATGCTTGTGTATTTGATGGTCAAGGTATTTGTAATCTATTTGCATCACACTTTTCATCCATATACGTTCAGCGGAATTACAATCCATATGAAAAAAATGAAATTCTAAATAACCTAAACAATATTAAATTCAATTGTCAGTGTCTATCGTCTGTACAGTTTAATCGAGATGAGATAATTCGGAAACTTAAACATCTCGATCGTAATAAGGGTGCTGGACCTGATCAAATATCACCTGTGTACCTAATCAACTGTGCTGAGACACTTGCTCTACCACTACAAGTATTATTTAATAATTCATTAAAAACGGGAGTATTTCCTAAAAAGTGGAAAATTGCCAAGCTGGTACCAGTATACAAAAGTGGCGATAAAAAAAAGTGTTGCGAATTACAGACCAATTTCCATACTTTCTTTGCTTGGTAAGGTATTTGAGGCCTTAATTTATTTACGACTTTATGGGTACTTGAAAAATACGTTTAGTGTTTACCAGCATGGCTTTATAAATGGAAGGTCGACTTGCACAAACTTGGTAAATTTTTCAGAATTATTAATAGACGCGGTTGATAAGAGGAAAAGAGTAGATGTTATCTACACTGATCTAAGTAAAGCATTCGATCTAGTGCCAATTTCCATCTTACTCTTGAAGTTATCTGTATATGGCATTGCTGGATCAATTTTAAATTTGTTAAATTCATACCTTACTGACAGATGTTTTTACGTAGTGGCTAATGGATTTGAATCTGTAAAATACGAAATAACATCAGGAGTACCACAAGGGTCGCATTTAGGTCCTCTCTTATTTAACATATTTATCAACGACCTTCCAAACTGCTTTAAACACTGCACACCATTTATGTTTGCTGATGACCTAAAAATTCTTAGGATAATCAATAGTCCCGATGACATTAGCGCATTGCAGTCAGACCTAAATAGTTTATTTAGATGGTCCGAGCTTAATGGTATGATACTGAATAAAAATAAATGCTTTCATATAACGTTTACAAAATGCAAAAATAATATTACAACTAAATACTATTTAGATAATATGCCTCTCAGTACAGTAGATACTATTAAGGATTTGGGTGTTATATTTGATAGCAAACTTACGTTTATACCGCACATAGACTCTATTGTAAGCAGAGCCTCTAAAATGCTGGGATTTGTAATTCGCAATGGCAAAGTTTTTAGGAACTGGCGCACGAAGATGATCCTATATAAAAGTCTCGTTGTGAGTATTTTGGAATACGGTAGTACCGTCTGGAGACCACACTACGCTTGCCATTGTCTCAGAATCGAAAGAATTCAGAAGCGTTTTCTTTATCACTTGGCTTTCTCAATTGGGAAATCTAGATCACTCGCAACATACTCTGAAAGATTTACATATTTTAATATACTAACTCTGAAACAACGTAGGGACATATTGGATTTACTTTTCTTATACAAAAGTATTAACAATATTTATGACAACTCCTTTCTGGTGTCTATGTTTAATTTTAGAGTGCCTAGATGCCCACGTAAACCTGTGAACTTATTTGAAAAACCATCTCGCAGAACTATTTTGGGGATCAATTCACCTGTGTCGCGATTATGCAAAATTATAAACGATTATAAATGCTTGGACCCATTCAGTGATTCATTGCCAAGGTTTCGCAAAAATGTAAAAAAATGTATTGTAAATAAATAATTTATAAGTATTCTTGATTTGTTTAATACGTTTATCTTGACTTATTTAGTAGATTTTGTTAATTTCTTAATTTCATTACATTATAGAATGGTTGTTTTATAACTTATATTTATTTTATGTAACTATTTCACACAATATAATTTAGCATGCGGTATTCACCTTAAAAGGTAATGCATTTAGTAATAAGACCCTTGTAAATTAGCATAATAATAATAATTATAAATGTATTATTGTAATTACCACTGGTGAATCTAAATAAATAAATAAATAAAAACGGATGGAGTGGATTTTTGCTATCTCTGTTTTTAACAAGATTATAGCCGTCACCTATGAGTGCAAGTTTCATACATTCGAGTGAATCGCTTTTTTCTTAGAGAGTTTCGCTAGGCTGCAGAATGCCCCCATTCTTTAAAAAGAACCGACTATACAGGACGTCCCAAAGTAATGGGGACATGAAGGGAAAGTACCTTAAATATCGTAGATACGGTATGGTATGTGTTTCTTTACATTTAAGTCGGTTCCATTCCCAGACTAGGCAATATTTTTTTAGAAAATCTTTGAATGCAGAATTACTAACTTATAAAAGTAACATAAAGTCTTCTTTCAGTAAAATACCCTATCTACTATATTTAAGGTACTTTCCCTTCATGTCCCATAACTTTGGGCTGCAGAATGCCCCCATTCTTTAAAAAGAACCGACTATACAGGACGTCCCAAAGTAATGGGACATGAAGGGAAAGTACCTTAAATATCGTAGATACGGTATGGTATGTGTTTCTTTACATTTAAGTCGGTTCCATTCCCAGACTAGGCAATATTTTTTTAGAAAATCTTTGAATGCAGAATTACTAACTTATAAAAGTAACATAAAGTCTTCTTTCAGTAAAATACCCTATCTACTATATTTAAGGTACTTTCCCTTCATGTCCCATAACTTTGGGACATCCTGTATACCTTTTTTTCTCCATAGACTACGACTAATATAGTTAAAATCATATATATCAATTACAATCATCGAATAGAGTATTATAAATGTAATAAAAAAAACTTGAATTAACAGACAAATTTGTAAAACAAAAAATAATAAATAATCATAAATTCATTACACTTGCATCGTGGTTTCATAAAGCCACATAATTGCTTTTTTGTAAATAAAAAATACATCCTGTAGGTACAGCATCCTTGTTCCATTCAGTTCGCATATCTCTGGTGGAAAAGCAGAGATACAGCATCCGTTACCATCTGTTTCTAATACGCATCTCTCTTTTACAGCAAGTGAGAAACTGTCGTCCATCGTTCCATACATCGTTGGGTCTGTATGGTGGAGTAGCGTACTCGGCTTTCTCAACTCTGGTGCGAGGCAAAGAACCTTGGACATTCAGCCATGGAGGTAACCTACACTACACGTCAGTTTTTGACAACATTTTGATGTGTTCAAAATTTTTCTCGTGTTATTTTATGTCATATTATTGTGTATCATAATATGTATATCATATATTTTTTCTGTTGAAAAAAATTCAAGTGGTGCCTACCTGATTTATAAATTTTCCAACAAACCTCCTTTTACGTAACCGCCTTCATAGAGCTTGATTATTTGAATAAAGAATTCAATTCGTTTATCGAAGCAGTGAACAGTCGTTGATCTGTTGACGGTTGACACATCTTGTTTGTACAATTTATGACCTGATCACGTAATATCACCGGCACTACGGTTTTTTCTAAGTAAATCAAAGTGAATACTTTAAATTGATTTAAAAAAAAACTATTTCATTATTTTATGAACTGAAAGTAACATTTTAAGATTGCTAACCTAATATCAAAGGTTTTTTTTATGGAAAAGGACAAACGAGCGTACGGGTCACCTAGTGTTAAGTGAATAAGTGATCACCGCCGCCCACATTCTCTTGTAACTCCAGAGGAAGCAGTGTTCCCGGCCTTTAACGGGTGTACGCGCTTTTTTGATAGTATCCGTATCTTAGCCTCCCGTAAATACCGCACAACGAAGTTCACAGCTTGGTAGTACGTGGTAGAAAGTTCCTTGAAAACCACACTGTGGAGTAATCCCATCCATCATCCGTGGGGATGATATTCTAATTGTGGTGTGTAATTTATTTAGTGCAAAATAAAATAACAAAAAAACAACCGACTTCAAAAACACCATTCCAAAACAATAGATCATATAATATGCACTAAAAAGTATAAAATAAATATTCTAATTGTGGTGTGTAATTTATTTAGTGCAAAATAAAATAACAAAAACACATCCGACTTCAAAAACACCATTCCAAAACAATAGATCATATAATATGCACTAAAAAGTATAACTAATTGCGTATTTTTATACAATCTAATTAATTAATCGAATCTAGTTACGGTTATTGTTATTTTTGGAATTGAAAGGAATATCCCCACGGGAAGCACAATCTTTCGAATAAAAAAAGAATTATCACCCAGTCGAGAATTCTGAGGTAACAAATATGAAAAAGAACGGACGAATGGAGAACCTCCTCCTTTTTTGAAGTCGGTTAAAATACCCTGATTTGCTTTTTATCTGATAATTACCAATTGTTGCGTAGGAGCCGATCACAGTAAACTGAAACCCGCAAAGGAAGCCACACCCATAGAGTATCCGAAACCAGATGGCGTCATCACATTCGATCTGCTGTCATCAGTAGCTCTAACAGGTAAACACAATTTTGTATGAGTATATATTTTTGTTATTACACTAGCCGTATGGGTCTTATTACCACGCTTTTTATACACCCAATCAAGTTTAAGCTTCTCAATCTCAATGCAAGTTCATACATTAGTATGAAAGGCCAACAAGAAGACATAAATATTAAAGACAAAGTTTCAGGCTTTCAAAACATTGTTTTTTCAAAGTCAATCAAATTTAAAAGAATTGATATATTTCAAAACGTTGCCTAGAGGTGCCAGACTGTGTTTTCATAATTAAAAATGGAACTTAACTTAAAAATGGACGACCGACCGAGCCTTGCTCGGATTTTTAAGAATGTACAAAACTTGAACGAAGAAAAAAGAATTATTATAATCATGTGTATAGTGGTGAAATTTACCTTTGACTTCTAATGTTATTGTAACTGTTTCTCATTAAAAAACGGATAAAACTATTTTTTTTTTAATTGAAACCTAACTAGATCGATATCTCGCCCCCCAAAACTACCTGTATACTAAATTTCATTAAAATCGTTGGAGCCGTTTCCGAGATTCAGAATATGTATATACAAGAATTGTTCGTTTAAAGATATGAGAAACTAACTACTCACAATAACAGAAATAATCAACAAGAAAACTAACAGTCACTGATTAATAATAACAAAAAACTAATTAAACACGGAAATGAAAAATTACGTATCACTTCGAACGCAATCCGAACAGGAATAAAATTGTTCACAAAATGGCGGAGCAAATGTCGACCAACTGACGCCATTATTGCATACGAGTAATTGGGACGGAAATAATAATCGCTCGCTATCGCAATGTCACTCAGTCCGTTTGTTTACATTTTTTATCTCATCCCGCTGGCCATAATATACGTGAAGCATTTTTAATTTAACCGGGTAATACAATTTGTTTTTGAATATCATCAAAAAGTGTTTATTCGGCTTAACTAATACTTCATTTACTTAAATTACAATTAATTTAAATCATTTATAATTCACAGCTATAATTACGAAAAGCTTTTTATTGTTGAATAGCCGCGCGCTCTTATTTACATGCAAATTAATGAATATGTACATGTGACGTTAAACCAGGGTTTCCTTGAATTGTCCATCATGAAGAAATACAACACTAAGAATTTCTCAGTTTATTTTAAGCACAACTGCTAGTATAGATATAAACCGTCTTTACATAAAACAACCGCTTTTATAGCTTCCGTACAATAGATGAAACAGAGTAGATACAACTTCTTTTAAAACACAAATAAAATTAGGTATGGTAAATTAATCCCTAAATACAGCTCAATAAAAGTTTTAGTGAATTTATATAACTTCAAATGATTTATATAATAGTTTGTTCATTTAATTTGAACAAACATTACGAAGTAAGATGGCGCTGCAAGCAAGTTTCGGAATACAATTAAGAAAGACTTATTGCATAAAATAATAAAGTTTGATACAGAATAACGATATTAATTCTAATACAACTTAATTTGAACATTTACACATTCAATTAAGTATTTTAATAAAAAATGAAACATCAAACATCTTCAAACAATTCAAACAGTCAAAACAGTGTCTATTAAATTAGTTACACCTTAATAAATAACAGTTTTATGTTTACAAATAGCTATTTGTATTTAAATCTTATATATTTCAGATACATCTATAATAATATATTCATTTTAACGATAAACTAAAACATAAATATCAATATCAATAGTTGCAAACGATTGACGGTAGGTGGCGATTTGCGCCCATATACACATAGACTAAGATCCCGGTATAGAACGGTACCTTCACCCAGCTGGTTACTGGATGAAACATAATTTTTATGAAATTTAATGTCAGTCAATATATTATTCCATATGTGTTGCCTAGAAAAATTCAGTCCAGGATATGATTAATTATTAATTAATTTTTTTTAACTATTTCACCGGTTTGTTTAATGGACAAAAATTCTATACCAATCGAAATTATGCAGTCCATAGCATATGTGCTATGGTATAGAATTTTTAGGCAACCTAACTTTTGCATACAAAAGTTAGGTTGCCTATTTTTTTTCTGTCACAAGTCGTGGGTTGCCAGCTATGAACAGGTTAATCGATACAAGTAACTTGCACTGGTCTGGTTATTGAATGAAACTTAAATAAAAATAAAGTTTATTTCATTACAAACATGGTGATAGAGGGTTGCCTGCGAAAAATCAGTTCTGAATACCGGTTTCCGAATTTTAATGATTCAATACTGCTCCGAGTGAATATGTGCGACTGAGAGGTCCCTACCAACCATCCCATGCGTTAGAAGAGGATACAACATAGCAGCTGTTCGTAGTCCGGCCATTTAAATATAGAGAGTGCGCATGCTATCTGCTCTTGAAAACAATAAGGATAGCGATAGACTCCTAGATGCTGCGCATTATTTTGGAGTAGTTTGTTGTGACACTCGGCTGATTTACACACTCGCCTACGCCTCGTGTATAATGAGCTAATTAGCTCACTTGTATCATAATATGCTTTTGTATTCAGGTACAAATCATGAGGCAGACCAACCTCCTCATCTGACACTCCAGGACGATTCAGTACCGGTCAAGAACAACCTGAAGGTGTTCGAGGGTCCCGAAGCTAGGTTCTGTCCCGCTGGTAAGTTCCAATACTAAACTACAAATATACTCTTGCCATAAATACTGAAACAAAGAAAAAAAATGTCTATTGCAAATAACATTTATTACTTTTACAGTGTGTTAGATTAATATATTAATATAAAACAATTTAAAATATAAAAATTCGAAGTGGTCTCCATTGGGTGCAATACAGTTCTTTAAACGTTAAGCCCACTTATCAATAGACGCACGCACTCTTTCCCTGAGAAAATTCTGCACTGCCAATCGTACAGATTGTTTTAGGGACTCCAAATTATGATGGCGTTTAGAGCAAGCCATACTCTCTAAAACTGACCATAAATCATAATTCAGCAGATTAAGATCGGGACTAGACGAAGGTCAGTCTTCAGCTCTGCTGAAGTCCGAAAGGTCGTTTCCAACCAAGACTGCGTAGATCTTGTTTTATGACCCAGCGCCGAGTCTTGCTGGAAGGACCATTCTTGGTTATTGAACATGGTGTTGTAAGGGGCTTCACTACCTTCTCAAGAATGGTATCTTGATACAATTGTGCCGATGTTTTGATACCTTTTTCACAAAAGAATGGCTCAGTCACTCCTACCAAATAATACCAAACCATCACTGAAGCCATAATTTTGTAATATATGTGTGAGATATAATATTTTGTTATTTTCCAGTACAAAATCTGACTTTTTTTGCTCTTTTAATCTTTAAACGTTTTCTCGTTTCAGGCGTATACGAGTTCGTACCACTGGAGACAGGTGAAGGACAGAGGTTACAAATCAATGCACAGAACTGCATACATTGTAAGTTTACACTTAACTTATTTTCTATTAGAATATTCGGTTTAAAGACATTTATTCTCACAAGATTAAACATAAAATCACTTGCATGAGAATTTTACATAAATATACAATATAATATTACTTTAGGTTTCTATGACTAAGCATGAAAAACAAACAAAGTGAACAATTACAAAAAATGAAGGTACATAAAAAATTCTCAACAAAAGAATATCAACATATTTTATATTTATCCGGAATAAGAAGGACTGGATGTGGCTAACGACTTATAAAGAAAATAGTTGAAGTAAACTAAAATAAGAAATTAATGTCAAACACTCGGTGCCCGCGGGAAATTATAGGGTGTGAGCGATCTCGTTATGATTAATTGATGGTCTTTCAAGATTAGTTGATGGGCCCATTAAATAGCTAATTGGGGGCTCCCATTTTTTTTGTTTGACTAAAAATAACAATAATCGACTCCAAATATAAAATAACTAGAATTAGATTAATTAATTAGATTGTCTAAGAATACGCAATTATTTTTATAGTTTTTAGTGATATTATATCTATTGTTTTGGAATAGCGTTTTTGATGTCAGTTGTTTTTTATTATTTTTTTTTTATTTTTAGATTTTTAGTGAATCTGATGTACACTAACTAAAAATTTGTCTAAATATGTCTAGATCTACTAAATTTTGCAATGCAGCAATGAACTTAAGCTCATTGCAATTTGATTATAGACAGTTAGAAATTTTGCCACAGATCGCACCCTTACTGTTAGTTGTTAAAGAAATCCGTTCCACATCATATTTGACTACGACAATTACTTGACCATAACTACGATACGGTAGGTGACTCAAATATCCAGATAGCATAAAAAAGATTCGGACGATTATCGTTTATTTCCTCCTAAGAATTGAAGAGTTCCGTTACTTTGTCATGGATTCCATAATTACAACCTAACCAAACTCTTACCAAACTATTTGAACAAACTATTGAAGTATATCCTTTACAATAAAAAAAGCATTATCGAAATCGGTTGACGCGATATTCAGTTATTCGTAAATTTGTCGCGCACATACTTACAGCAAATTTGATGGTTTTCTCATGGATGCCATTGTCAGATCTGGACCATACGGGAAGCAACAGCTTTCAATTAAAAAAAGAATTATCAAAATCGGTTCACCCAAGCAAAAAAAAAAAACATACCGACGAATTGAGAACCTCCTTTTTTTTGGCTTAAAAAGGAGGTAATTCTAAATTATATTTTTTCGATAAATTAATATTTATTTGCACACGTTAATCCAAATATTTTTTACTTAAATTAAACCACACCTTAGGCCGATCGTGTCTCTCTATCGCTTGTACCGTGCTCTTGCTTGCACGCTCGGCTCAGACGTAACGTGACACTTTTTCGTGCCTGCAGCCGGCGTCCGTTCATCGATTTATAAGACGTTATCAAGTAAAAACTTTTTTTATGTCTTGTAATATGTAAAGTTAAATAATCTCAATGTATTTTTCCCAGGCAAGACTTGTGATATCAAGGATCCGTCACAGAATATCAACTGGGTGGTACCGGAAGGTGGTGGCGGCCCAGCATACAACGGAATGTAATATAAAATAATTTGTATGTTTCCAAAACAAATGCTAACAACGCCTGCCAATTTTATAAAGAAAGAAAAAAACATTGTGCATAAGTATGTTGTAAATAATTAAATTCTTTTATTTTTTTATCTGTGACAGTAAACTACCTATATATTATATTAATTATGGTTGTTTTTGACAAGTTTCAATAGAAACGTTTTCTTATTCTCATATTACTATTAAAAAAAAATAATAGTAAGCTTAGAGATCAAAGACTTGTTCCTTCAAATGTAGTTGTATTATTTAGGAAACTATAACTAGGAAACTATAAACGTAGTGTTAAAACGACTTTTGTAAAATTATAATTACTTGTACAATACCGAAGTAGGTATATAGGTAATTTACATAGAATTATCGATATCGATATTGTCATAATAGGCTCTAGATTTCGCGGTGCGGACATTCACTATTTACGAATGACCTGTAGTCTAAACAGTACACGGTACAATGTACAACTTACTTCAGAGTTCAGTATGGCCAACCTAGCCAAACTCTAAGAAAAACCGATTTATCGATTGTATGAAACGTGCAGTCATTGATAGATTGACAGATGACGGATATAATCTTGTAAAAAAACGGAGATAGCCGAAATCTACTACGTTTTAAGCAACTGTTGGTTTTCAAACATGGTCGGATTATACTTCGTGGCCAATCGCCGTTCTGTAATTACTACTATTTCAAACTTATGTCAAATGATTGCACGTTTCATACTAAACTAAATTTAAATTTTTACCTAGGCAGTCCCTTATTACGTAGTATTTACATCCTATTTGATTGTGGCTTCGACATTCATGTAGTGTGGGCCTGTACAGAGCTGCTGTAATAATACGAGAATTTAAATCAAAGTCTGGACATGGGAAATAAATAATAATTTGGTATTTAAATAAAACACTTTTTAAAACGCATGTAACTTTGTTTTTACATTAGATTTTGCGTACAAGTTATATTTTTATTGAATTAGGCGTTAGTTTGCGAAATTCCATAATCATACAAATGATTTAAGTTTTCTTTAGTGTTAATTCCGCCAATATTTGTTTTTAAAACAATTCGACACGTGTTTCGCCTCTACACGAGGCATCCTCAGGACGTGTTGTCTCGCCAAAATCTGGCACGAGACTAAGTTCAGTCTCGTGCCAGATTTAGTGCTCGTGACATTATTTTGGTTAAACCCGATGTTTCTAGACCATTCCGGATCAAGTTTTCAGTGGGACTGAAAATGTAATGTGAGAACAGATACAATTACACGCGTTATTCATTAAAAAATGTTTTATTTAAATGTGTAATACTCGCGTTAATAAAAAAATACAATAAGGCTGGAATCAAATAAGTAACATTATTTGTTGTTCTAGTATATAAAATATAGAGAATAATATTATAATAACAATTTATAATATGCCATACAATCTTAAGACACTGTGGTGTTTTATTTTCAGCTATACCTAGATTTACCTATGTTAACGGACTAGTAAAAAAATAAGGACTCCGTGTTAACTTACATAACAATGAGGAACCAAAACAAGCCGGTAAACGTGTAAATAAATAGCCCCACGCATACACTTACACGAATACAAGCCGATAGGCGGCCATTATGAGAATTGTCATCGTCGCTGACAGATCAGTTTGCGTCTCAATAAAATTTTTTAATAATGCCGTTGTGCGTTGTAAAAAGTGTAAAAACGATACCTTACAAGTATTTGTGGCCATATATGATTGTTTAAGGGAGAAAATATTGTGTAACTAGTATCCCCGTAACCGCACACACACTAGCATAACGGTGCTTCACTTGCTAATATCACGGCGCGGAGTCCTTCTTTTTTTACTCGTCCGTTCCTATGTTATAAAGTTGGAATTAGGTAAATTATTATTGTAAGTAGAGCTAAAATAATATGTATCTAAGCGTAATTAATGTGTATAGTGAAATACTTGTGCGTAATAATTGTTAACGAACGGGAATAAATATTTATTTATAGTAAACTGTATACATTTTATCATTCTTTATAAGGCTCGTTAGGGAAAAATGGTGTCATTGAATTTTTGGCGATGTGTGCGCACAATGATGTGATTTTCCCGTGACGTTAGCTAATAAAACTCCTTCTAGTATAGTGTGAAGTGGTTTTATATTAAAGATATTTGGCGCCTATTTCTGCCGACCGAAAGACAGTAATGTTTACACATTACTGTGTTTCGGTCTGAAGGGTGCCGTAGCTAGTGAAATTACTGGGAAAATGAGACTTAACATCTTATGTCTCAAGGTGACGAGCGCAATTGTAGTGCCGCTCAGAATTTTTGGGTTTTTCAAGAATCCTGAGCGGCACTGCATTGTCCTGGGTGGGGTGTATCAATTACCATCAGCTAAGCGTCCTGATCGTCTCGTCCCTACTTTTCATAAAAAAAAAGGTATTTATTTACAAAATTTTACTGCAAGGGCAGCTGCAAACTATTTTGAATACTACAGCTGCGATTCATGTGTTCATTGATGGTATTAGATTGACCGGTTGTTCTGTAATCTTAAAATAAAGGCGTATATATAAAACTAAGGCGTGTATAAGTACACATACTTTTTTAAATAAATCAATAATACATCGATTTTATATTATACACTTTTCTATTTTCATATATGTATTTAAATTATCCTGGAGTTAAAATATTTTTTGATGTGTATATCAGAAATTTTATACATAAAACTTAATTGAATGATTAGATGCTATGAAATTAGATTAAGTGTTGTATATTTTTTAAATAAAATTACAAATTAAATTTATCCCTGGATTTTGTTGTTTTATTATTGACGACCTGTATAGCCGAGTGGTTAGCGATCCTACCTACTGAGCTAGAGGTCCCGGGTTCGAATCCTGGTAGTTGCAAGCATTTATATGATGAATATGGATGTTTGTTTCCGAGTCATGGATGTTTAAATGTATTTATGTATGTTTAAGTAAGTATATTATATTAAATATATCATTGTCTTGTAACCCATAACACAGGCTATATATGCTTAACTTGGGGCAAGATA
The DNA here is from genome assembly GCF_905404315.1 of Leptidea sinapis. Taxonomy (NCBI): domain Eukaryota; kingdom Metazoa; phylum Arthropoda; class Insecta; order Lepidoptera; family Pieridae; genus Leptidea; species Leptidea sinapis. Next base: position 10,193,441 of record NC_066286.1, on the reverse strand, counting down.
ATTTGTGTAAAAAGTGTGTCAATATTATTAATATTATATACTTATATTCCATGTTGCAATCAATAATTTCTCATCTCATTGTATTGAAATGATATTATGGATCTATACATTTGTGGTAAGCCTTAAAATTGAGGCGTCCTTATATTTTTTTATGTGATATAAATCGTATTGACTGTTTTTGTATTTGTTTCACACACCGCACATATTCTTTTGCAGCACTCTAGGATTTTCTCCGCAAAACGGACTGTTGAATATTTGAATATGGCAGGTCTCGAGATAATGAGTCACCCGCCATACAGTCCCGACCTGGCGCCCTGCTACTTTTATTTATTCCCAAGAACTAAAGATAAAATTCAAGGTATTCGCTTTACGAACTGAAGATGCGGTGAAAGCGTACGAAAATGCCATAGAAGAGACCCCTAAGGAAGAATGGGCCCACTGCTTTTCTCAGTGGTTCCATCGACTGCGACGATGTGTAGAGACGAACGGAGATAACTTCGAAAAGCAATAAAAGTAATGGCAACTTTCTACATTAAGCCGTTTTTCATTTTCTAAACATTTTCAGTGTTACCTGGGTAGTCTCGTTCTGTCAGACATCCTTTAGCAATCTCTTTTCATAGTTTGGTGGTATTATAAAAACTTACGATCTATTACAACGATGGGTATATAACAGGGGCGTACATTGGTTCTCTAAAAGGTAGGTACTGTAGATATAACTGTTCTTGTACTGGGTTTTGAGGTCTTAATATTGAAATTGTTTGTTTCGCACATAGTTTCCGGACCATTTGGCCAATCTAATACTTTATTTTAATGATTTTTATTTAAATGATAGGTACTATTGAATACAATACTGTTGTATTTAATTAATAGAAAATTGGTTAAAGATTACTATATTTATTTAGGTTCTTAACTAGGTAGGCTGGTATATATTATAGAAATTTGGCGCTAAACTTATTTTTTATTTTATTTTATAAGAATAAACTTATAAGCGAACGAAATCGTATTGTGTTTGAGCAGAGCGTGACAGAGCTTTCGCGCTACGTCCGATCAAAGTCCGATCCGTATCTGTGAAAACATGGTCCGGATGTCTACGGTATGTTATTTATGGTTTTAAAGTGGTAACCCGCACTTCTGGGATAATTACACAAATAAAATTTTATAAACCATGCGGGACGCGAACCCTCGACCTCTCGCGTTCCGTGAGAGTGCTCTTCCAACTGAGCCTACCGTTCGAGTGACGTATCCTTGATAAAATCTTGTATGCTTTGTTCAACTCTTAGGTTGTGGCTTCATCTACAAGATTTATCAACGATTCGTCACTCGAACGGTTGACACAGTGGAAGAGCTCTCGCACGGAACGCGAGAGAGAATTTAATGTATGTAGTTAAACCCATAAGTCTCAGGTTATCACATTAAAAAATAACATATTGTTAAGAAAATATACTCGCTCAATTGGTTTTTGAACAAATTGAATAATGTTATTTGGTGCTTTAGTGAATTGCTTTCGGAGGGTTATATATCGTCGTAGGCTGCTTGCTATCTGTTTTATTAGGTGGTGAGGTGAACCATGCGGTTACACAATGCCTGTGGTTTTTTAATCTATTTTAAATGTGCCCTTAATTAAAGGTCCGTGAAAGCTAACAACTATCACCAAAAACATACAAATAAAGCATAACAATAATTTTAATGATGGTTCTTATGGACAAAATGACGTGTTAATGTAGTTTTTGTAAATTCTAATGAAATAAAAAGGATTCTTTTAATTAAATTCTTCTCTGTGGTATAATTATTGTAACAACACTTTTGAAACTAAATTGTCAAAATGCCTTGTATAAATAACAAGATGAAAGAAATATAGTTTCTTACGTTAAATCAATATTTTCAAAATGATTGTGCCATTTTTTCTCACATTATCTTTGGTAAGTATTATTAAAATTGTTACTACTAATAGATATACTAAAACCTTCATTAGGTACCTGTGTAAAAGAAACTACAACTTCGATTTCTTTTCTTTACCCAACCGCTTTTCTCGTTATTCTGGGATATAACTCCCTGAACCAAGAATCCCTAGATCTAGGGCTTACAATCCCGCGGCCTGATTTCAATCTCGGTATTTGCAGGATTGCGAATTTTCAATCCCGCGGGATCTCGGTATTTGCGGAATCCCGCATATACAAAATATGCACACATAAGGCAAATAAAACAATGAATTAATCAACTCCACATTTATTTACGTACATATTTCTATTAAAATGAGATGAATCAATTTATACAGTTTTTTTTTTCACAAAAAAACAATAACAAATTCTGAATAACAACAGAACAAACCGTTTTCAAAAAATACACAAAACAAAATTAAAAAATCAACCAAAAAAAAACACATTTTAAACTGATATATTATCACTTAATTATTAAGATAGTCATCTTTTAATTCTAACTGAAAATGTTGCTGAAGGAAACAACATGTCGAAACTGTCGTCTGCCAAACTACTGCTACTTTTTTTCAGTACCGCAATTCCCGCAGATCCCGTGCCCGTAATCCCGCATCACGCGGGATTGGAAAAAGGCGCGGGATCCCGCAATACCGAGATCTCGGTTTGGAAGGAATTGGAAGCCCTACCTAGATGAGATAGTGACAGTATCACAGATTAAGGATTGGTCTCCGCTGCGCTGCAACTAGATACTGCACTACCTAAGAACAATACCTTTTTTATTACGGCAACTATTAGATGCTTGTGTGCATGGCATCTTGAAACTCAATGGCATCTTTCAAATTTTGTAACATACGCTTCGTGTTATTTACATTGAAATTAATAAAATACAAAATACTTACTGATGATATGTGATCCCAGTCTCTTTCTTATTTCTTATTAACAGAACATGTGGCACGTCAACGTCACACATTGTTCGAGACCGGCTCAAAGTTGCCGCACTTTTCGAGTATGCCTGCGGTATCTACTTGGAGCGCAGTGGAGATCAATCCTTAATCTAAGATCTAAGTATTATTATACTTTTTCGGTTATATGTACCTGACAACCGTAACCGAAATTATAAAATTTTTCTTGATCCTCTGCCTCGCACTGAGCGAATTAAGTCGCCAATTCCGGGCATCCTTTCCATGTTAAATGCACTACTTGTTATTAATCCTAAATGGGTGTTTAATTACGTATTTATTTGGCTTTCTATGAGAATAATTCAATTTATACTATATACTTTAGATATTTACCTAAGTTTGTCTTTAATTAGTGTAACTGATCTGCGACCGTATAAATATATCCACTTATTGTATAAAAAGGTATTATTATTTTCTATCTATAGCGAGGAATATTGCGCTGTCTAAAATATTTAAACATTTTAGTCAGCGCGATTTTCGATCAAATATGTTCTACGTTCAGTCTTAAGAACGGCAAAAGAAATAGGTACCTATAGCTCTAAGATGTTTCCAGAAAAGGAATGTTATTTTAGTTCATGCTGGGATGATAGAAGATAAAGGTTCAGGATTAGTGCGTTGAAAAGAAAACGTTTTTTACCCTCATGAGATTGACTGTATATTTATTAGGACTTTATGGTACAACAAGTAAGGGTTTAGTATTTCACACGAGCGCATGGCGATGAAAAAAGAGCTGGGTTCCCAGAACATTTCTTAGCCTAATTTATACTCATGGATGAAAGTTGCTTCAGCATGATAATCCAGGAAGAAAATTATACTCTATGTCTTGGAAGAGACCTTAATCTCCAACCCCTTAGAAATTTAAGGCGAGCCGTTCGACCATTACTGAATCTCGACCAAAGAGTTCCTCTTAGTGGATCTTTATTTGGAGAGCAAATAAAACGAAACAGGGTAACGAAATATGTGAGAAATTGAGAAGCAAATTAGAATAAATAATTTTATTCCATCAAGATGATGTCACGGCTTACAATGCTGTGGCCACAGTTTGCGAAGCTGGTTTCGAAATACTTGAGCATCCTCCATATTAACCTAGCCTCCAGTGTTTTAATCTATTCCCAAGGTTGAGGGACTGTTTATAGGATTGATTCAAAGATGATGATGCCAGAGTCTTTGCAGTACAGGATTTTTTAGTTGTGCAGGATTAAGAGTTCTTTTAGGAAAGGAGTTTTTAGTTGAATGAATACCTTAAAATAATAAAAATACGTGTTCTTTACAACATATCAAGTAAAACACGTCTTCTACCGCATCTATCACGGGGAGTGTTCCGTGGAGCTGTTTCACTAGATCCTGCCGCCGAAATCCACCTTCGCACGACACGCTACAAATTAGAATATCACTCCCACCCTCTGGGTGTGTCGTGCTTCCAGGACGGTACGACATAGATGCTTTCAAAAAAGCTCCGATACAAAGGTCTTAGAAAGCTAAGAGGCTGGTAACGCTCCGGTGGTTCCACTGTTATTGCAACAGGAGAATGGGGTGTTGTGTTAACATCATGTATCTAGGCCACATACGCTCGTTTGACCTCCTCTTACATAAAAAAACTGGGCTAAGATAGATATTTTCATTCAGGAGTTCAGGTGCCGACCTTCAGGCTTCATCATCGGATCAGACCGAGTGTATTGTTTTTATAAGATCATATTTTCTAATCTTGGTTTAATGTCAAGGCTTTTGGTCTGTTGGACGATATAAGATGACCTTAAAAAAATTTCAATGTCCATAGAAAGCCACGTAGAGAATATAACTAACGAAACAAATAATTATGACAGACACACAGGCCATTTCATGGATAATTCATAAGAGCTTTAAAAATTGAAAAAGTTTGTCAAAGATTCAGTTGGCGAGTCCAAGAAGCTTAACTTTTGTTTTATATAAAATTTTTAAACGAGGATTTGCTAAAGATAAAGAATATTGGAATGACGATACCGCTGTTTTTATATAATACGCACTACCTAAGAACAATAGCTTTTTTATTACAGCAACTACTTATTAGATGCTTGTATAACAAAACACTTTTACGAACCACTTGAATAGAATATATATATACAATTACTTTACTATAATCACAACTATTTACAAGTAACATTAAATGATTTAATATAATTGGGCAGTCCGGTGACCCGCAGCCAGCACGTCCGATACTTTCGACTGCCCCAACAAGAAGTGCCCAATAGCCGAGAGCAATAGCCAATACGTAACGGTTACCCTACTACCAACCTTAATAATACGAAACTACCAAGATCATAATAAAGTGAAATCACTAAGATTTTGCATGTGATTATATAATATTACAATTACTAAAAATATACTAAACATATATACTAAAACAATATAATATTAACAGATTACGAATGATAATATTAATATTATCATAACTGAATGTTGGTACTAATTCGAATGTCGAATAACCATTACACTTGTGTGCGTGGCATCTTGGCACTCAATGACATCTTCATATATTTTGTAACATAAAATTATTATATATTTGTAAAATGAAATAGTGAATGAAATGTTAAAGGAAAGTAAGAAACAGCTTGCATTTTCGATTCAGTGTTTGTAGAGGATAAGATTTTTGGGTTTAAGGAGTTATCGCATCCGCGACGGCTGAAATGATGAATTAAATGCGATATATTACCCAGTCAAATATTTATCTCTTGACCTGACGTCGATGACGTCACATCGTCACTGTTACGGTGTGCAAAACAATCATGACTAAATAATATCCTAATATTGTTAATATTATTAATTAATCTAGGTTAACGCCGTGATATTAGCAAGTGAAGCACCGTTATGCTAGTGTGTGTGCGGTTACGGGGGATACTAGTTACACAATTTTTTCTCATTTAAATAATCATATATGTCCACAAATACTTTCTTTACTCATATAGTATAGCTTTTACACTTTTTCACAACGCACGGCGGCATTTTTAAAATATTTTATTGCGACGCAAACTGATCTGTCACAGACGATGACAATTCTCATAATGGCCGCCTATCGGCCTGTAGTAGTGTAAGTGTATACGTGGGGCTATGTATTTACACGTTAATCGGCTTCTTTTGGTGCTACACTGTTATGTAAGATGACACGGAGTCCTTATTTTTTACTAGTCTGTGACTACAAAGAGTATTTATTTTTCTGACAGAACTATTATAGCGACACAGAAGAACATAAACTACAGAACTATTAACAACATAACTCAAAACGTAACAATAAAACTTGTCGGTGTCACCCAAGTTAGGTTTGCAACTATATACATAGCTATAGGTGAGAAGTGCTTGTGTCGCACGCGCAACGTGACAAGGCGAGAGGCGAGGGTGAGGCTGCGGCGGGAAGACACCGATACCAAAAATAATAATAATTGTTACTAGAATTAGATTAATTAGTTAATTAATCTAATCTAATCTAGTTAGATTGTATAAAAATACGCATTTTTTTTAAACTTTTAAGTACTTATATCTATTGTTTTGGAATAGTATTTTTTCAAGTTGGTTGTTTTTTTGTTAAATTTGTCTCACATAATTATTTTATTGTTCTTGTTGAAAATGCTTTTAACAGCTGTCAGATTGTAATATTGACTAAAGTTGGCAGCTTGGCCTAGCCGCGTGATGATATAACACCTTTTATCCTCATACATACATACAAATAAACAAGCCTCTTTCCCGTAGGGGTAGGCAGAGATCACTTCTTTCCGCTTGCTATAATCCTTACCGCGAAACAAGTATGTTTCGCTTCGTCCACTTTTATTATTCCCTTCATACATGCTCTTCGGTTTAGGGTACTCTTGGCCTCATACCAGGTAAAATAGGCTATATATAATAAACACATTCTTGAATTTGTGATTGTATAAATTCAGTGAAAATCTCTTCTTGTTAAGTTGAAGTACAGTATAGTTCAAGTCAAGTAAGCCAAATTTTTAATTAAGTTTAGTTGGGTGAATTATTGAACGCTTTAAAAACAGTATCCCAAGATACATACAATATGCCTACAAATGTTGCAAAATTTGAGGAATTGTACCAAAACGATGGTACAATTCCTCAAATTTTGCAGTGTGCAGTGTGGTAGTTGAACATTTTAAAGGACTTCTAAAATAATGCATATTTTATGAAATAAATATTTCAAGCTTATATAATTTATTCGTCTATATAGAGCCTCTTGCTGTTAGACAACCGATGAAAACAGGCCAGGTTTATTACTTTAGTGTGCGTAAGCAACGTCTTAGACTCGCGATTTGTATGTCACTTTGTGTTTGAGAAAAATAGAGTTGGACTGTCAGCATCAATTTTTTTTAGATGTTTTCACAGCTGTCAAACTTTGTAAGTTATTTAGTGCAAGTACAAGGTTACAATAGCATTCAAATGAGTATAACAATATTCATTAAGAATTTATTGAAGTAGGCGTTACTTTGCGCTCTCTGAACGGCTGGATCACTTGGCGTTGCGTAGAGACGTCGCTTCATTGTGTGTCTTCTACCGCATTTATCACGGGGTGTGTTCCGAAGAGCTGTTTAACCTTAATAGGCTTTAGATTTAATTTATTTTTTACGAAACATTTAAATTTTAATATCATTTGGGAGTTTCTTATAAAATATAACACAATCCACTTTAAAAGATTTAGCAATTTTACGGAGCCTAGTGGATAGAATTGCGATCTATCTACGACTTAACTCGTTTAAATCCGGTTTGTACCGGTAAACGTCGAGAACAAATCGAGTTTGAAAGCGCCGTTCCTCCATTTTGTATCATTTATTAGCTCGAAATCTATTTACTTAAAGTACTTGTAATATGATCTTATTTGTTGAAGCCTCAACGAATATTCCTAAAATCAAAACACATTTCAAGGTTTAATATCAATCAGAGAGGGCTTTTCGTAAATTTATCATCAAAGGAGGGATAAATGGGATAAGAATTTTCTTTCAGAATTTAGCTCGTAATTTATTTGGGTATTTGTAATGTTTGTGAGCATGTTGTGTTATAGTAATTATATTAAACTTTCTGTGGTACAAAAACTGTTAATAATTAGATTTATACCCTGCAAGAGACTACGTTCATCAAACAAAATTTGATTTTACTTTCATGCGATATAAACTTGAATGTTTAAAAAAATACTTTTTACAAGGTCTTCTAGACACCGCGATCCGCAAAGTAGGCGAAGATTTCGTAGAAATTATTTACCGTAATAATTAACGCAGCATTTGTAAATCTATAAATATACGGTTTTTAAAATTATTAAGAAAATACTCTATTTAATTTTTATTTTTTATTCTTGGATTCATACTTGCAGCAATCTTATCTTGTATACCTATCAATATATAAATATATTTGCCAAAAATAGCACATCTCTGTGCTCACATTATTATAAAATTTAGCTTAACAACCGACTCGAAGGACCAAAAAAGGACTTCAAGTAAACACTGATTTAATCAATAGGTAAAAACTCTAAAATGTAATGTTTTATTCGAAGTAGTCAATTCAAAAGTCGATACCTCCTATTATCGAAAGACAGAAAAATAGTATAAGTAATATAAAATATTCAGAAATATAATAATAAAATTAATGACTGTCACTTGGGTGTCATAGTATGTGTGTGTATATAAATTACGTGACACGTTGTTTGTCCGCGATGGAGTAAACTCATGAACGGATTTTAATGGGGTTTACTTCATGGAGTGCAGTTTGGTCCAATTTGAGAGATAGTATTTCGATTTGGGACCCATAATTATTTTTATTTTCAATATTTGTTTTGTATGGACATATTTTCTATGAGAGAATTAAGTGACGCAAGGTTTGAGAGTTCCGCTGTGAAACAATTTCATTATAACAACAGGGAGCATTTTAAAAAAAATAATTATTGATGTTTTGAAATATTCTTGGCATATTCCTATAAAACAGTATTTTTTTATTAACTACAGAACAACGTCTGTCGGGTCAGCTAGTTCGAATATAAATACTATATTTGTTCATATCTTTAAACACTTTCATGAATTTATTTTCTGGCAAGAAGATGCTGTTCAAAAGCGTACACCAATCGGGAGAAATTTTAAATCTAACAATATTATTAATAGCACGGTTTGGAACCTGTGCAAATTTACGAACATACATGATATTTTCAAAATAGTGCAAATTTCTTACGTCTCACGGATTCTCGCGAATTAAAGCAAATAAAGCGAATAGCCTATTTTTGAATATTATTTTATCTTGTGTTTCTACCTATAATGCGAAATTACTCTTATAAACGAGATTGAATTCGTTTAATCTATTAATAGAACAATATTTGAAAAGTGTTCAGCTCAAGATTACTACTACAACTCGTACAACGGGTCCCGTCCTACCCTCTCCGGGATTGCCTCGTACAGGTCCTCGTTGACATTGGACTGGAATGATGCCGAGGATCGGAGGCAGCGGGAGCTGGTGGCAGCCTTCGAGACAGAGATCGTCCCAAGCAGGATCATCAGCTCTGACTGCATAGATTATGAGCGACCTTCACCAGGAAAAATTGGACGACTTATCTTGGAGTTACTCAAGTAATTCAGTATTTATACTAATGATGCAGCACATATCCCTTGTCATTGTGGACAGTCTCTTTATTAGTATTTCCCTGTGAACTTTAATCTCCTATTTCATCCTGTAGGTCGAAGTTTCAAAAATGTGCCAACAAATGTTTACAAATTATCTCTTATCAAGTGCCTAAATACAATGTTTCATGTTTTTATCTTTGATAATGACGAATTTTCATACAAACTGCCATCCCCTATTTCAACCCCTCGATTTATTTTTTTGCAATTAAATATAGCATATTTTCTTTTTTTAAGGTCTAGATTATACTTAATTTTATCAAAATCGGTTTGGTGGTTTAGGCGTGAAAGCGTAACAAACAAACTTACATTCACATTTATGATATTATAGTAGGGATTATGAAGTTGAATGGTGTTTTTGTTTATGTTTTTAAACTTTTATCATCGAGGAACTTTAACATTGTAATTAGTATCACGGCGGGACTGCGGAGGCGACGAGAGACGATTAGTGAGTCAAGTGTTTCTCGCCGCCTCCGCAGCCCCGCCGTGACCACGATTCATGCAATTAGATCGAAATATCGTCATCAAATCAATAAAATATATACAAATACAAATCATTTATTTCGCACTTTTCATACACAAATTAACATTTTATGCTGACCCCCACACTAGGCGTTGCCTGTCTCGTGGGGGAAATAGTAGAATTAACAGAAAATAAAGATATACAAGCGGCTAGTGACAACAAGCTGATTACTAAAATTTTACCAATCATATAAAGAAATAAAGTAACAGTAATAACTATACAAGTATTAATTGTGTGTATATGTGTTGTGTGTATGAAAGTGTGTGTATTGTGTATATGTATTGTGTGTATTTTTTAGGATTGTACCTTAAGAAGATTTTCAGTTTCCATATAGGATAGTTGTATTAAATATTTTGATAGAAGCTCTTTAGCCTTGAAGATGGAGTGTTCTTTAAATTTACATAGCTGGACCAGTTTATTATAAATCTGGGGGTACAAAAAGGTTGGAAAGCGACATGCAAATGCAGTTTTGACATTAGTAACAGGCAATTTGTAAACTCGGTTTTTAAGCAATGTGTTGTATTCTTTTGATTTGATTTCTTTTTTTTTCTTTTTCTAATAGGTTTCCTCAAAGCGACTTGTAACACAGCTCTTTGCGCTCTTTCCAATTTTATGAGGTTGGTGGAATTTGTACCTCCCCAGGCTAGAATGCAGTAATTTATGATTGATTGTCCGAGGGCTAAATAGATGCTTTTTAATAATGAAAGCTCAGCGGACTCTCGAAGCAATTTAATGGTGTATACCAATTTTCGTAAACGAGTTGAGACAGCAGCAATGTGATCTCTGAAACTTAATGTTTCGTCTACGACTATTCCAAGATATCTCATTGCGTTAACTCTTTTAATGTGGTCACAAGTGCACTTTTGAGCTGGACGTCTTGTACAGTTTGTACTGTGAATTTTAAGATTTTGCTGTTGGCTTGGTGATGAAGCAGAAGTCTTATAAAAGCATTGAAATCTAGTTTTAGAAGAATTTAAAGTGATTTGATATCGTGAGTTTTATATTGTATGAGTTTTATATTTGTATGAGTTTTATATCGTGAGTGCCCTTGTTTTGGTTTGTTTTGTTTGAACGCAGTACTTACTGAACCTATTTTTGATAAAATAATTCTTTTTTTATGTGATAGCCAGCTGCATCTCTATAGCGTCTCAGCTTGCCGTAAATATTGATTTTATTAACCAGTGGCTCCTTTGCTCAGGGTGGGCTCCGGATGGATTATGGGTACAATATGGCGCCTTTTTCTGCTGTGTAGTAGTAATGTGTTACCATTAATGTGTTTCGGTATGACGGGCCCTTAGCTAGTGAAATTACTGGACATCTTATGTCTCAAGGTGACGAGCGCAATTGTAGTGCCGCTCAGAATTACGATAATGATATACATAACAAATTAGTTTATAAGGTACTGCATCCAGTATATTGGTCAAAGTTAAAAGCGTTTTAAATCTATACTAATATTATAAAGCTGCAGTGTTTGTTTGTTTGTTTGATTGTTTGTTTGTTTGAACGCGCTAATCTCTGGTACTACTGGTCCGATTGGAATGATTCTTTCAGTGTTGGGTAGTCCATTTATCGAGGAAGGCTATAGGCTATGTTTTTTTTTTCAAAATTAGGGATCCGTAATAAAATTGCTATTTTGTAACACAAGGTGTAAAATCGAAAACCTATTTTTGCGTGCGCTGCAAAAACTATTGACAATAGAACAAAATGATGTACAGGCAATATTTTATTACTTATAAAACTATCGCGTGAATTATACTTTATATGGCAAAACAACGTTTGCCGGGTCAGCTAGTCGCATAATAATTCATAAAAAGTGATAAAGAATAAACTATATTCATTATAATAATTATATAAATTACTTATCGTTTATTGGATCCATAAACCTTAGAGCTTGAATTCATTGTTTGTGTAAGGATGCTTCGTGAACATGATGGTCGTGATTACTGTCATAATTAGTAATTGCATCCAACAAATATAAAGAAAATTGGTTTTTTCCATAGAAATCTTGAAGGAGATGATGGAAATCTTATCCCAGATTTAATACAAGTATTGGTGCGTTCTAAATTGCTGGTGGAAACTGCGGGGTTGGAATCCGAGCCGGACTTGGAGTCTTTGGTGAAGACACACGGCATGATGGTGGGGGAGCCTCACACCACGTTTCCCAGGCTCTTGGCAGCTGTGTGGATGCTCGTAACCGATCCAGTTACGACAAAGAAGTTTGGATGGTGTCCTATTAAGAAGGTAGGGATATCTATGTAGTTCAGGTAGGCCATGGACGTAAAGCCCCAGTTTTGTAATCTCACCACGTACTGGTAGCGATGTAGCTTTCATCATCATCAGCCGGAACACGTCCACTGCTGGACAAATTCTTCTTCCGAAGCTGCAGCTTAAACTGTTGTTAAAAAAACAGTATTCATCTCTTTAGCCATATAAAGGTTTAGGTGGATAGTAAATTAAATTCAACACATATAAGACACCACTTGTACAGACTTTTGACATGATATGTCATTAGTGTCAAGTTTAAGACAGAAGACTCTCCCCGTCACCGCAGCTTGTCATGATAATGATCCACGTGATTGAGTCGAATATTGGCTGCATGTAGATTATTAGGACTAAGGTAAGGCTCAGTGGTAAGTGACCTGTCTGCTGAACTATGGGTACGAAACCCGGAAGGTCCAAACGTTAATGATATGAAAATATGTTTAAGTATGTTAATTACTTAAACGCTGAAGTAACTCAACAGGTTTAAACAATTCCAAAGAACCGCTAAAGGCATTCAACAGTAGAAACGCGAATGAAGCGCTGTATTGAACAGGAAAAACCTATGCATACTTACCAGAATGTTAACTGGGCACTGTTACCTAAACAGGCAATTAGTTGTGGTCGGAATAAAAAACGAAAAAACTTGGCAGATTTTGCCTTGAGGCCTATGAAACGCCTCTTCATCTCCTCTGCGATTGCGGCCCACTAATGCATAAGCGAAACACCATCTTTGGCGACTACACTCTGTTCCCAGATGCGGTTTGTAATACTTGATTCAGGAAGATATTGCGTTTCGTAAATGTCGTTGATGTCGAGCTATATGTATGAGTAGCGAAGACAATAGTTCAATTCTGGACGAGGTGAAATTGGGACTGATTAATTTATGTCGCACGGTTCGACAGCTCTGCTCTGACATTGATTAATTACAAGAACAAGGAACAACGATATTATGATGTAATGATTGAACTCCTTCTTTCGCAATTAACAAAAAAAAAAATGTTGCGTTGTATGCAATTGTTCAGGTGAAGCAAAGCAACCGGTCACCGGGTTATCTTTGACTGGCAATTTGGGGCTAGATAATTAGTTCAAAGTATAGCAATTAATATTATTATTATTATAAACGTTCACAATCTATTAAATAATTAGATATTCAATTGTCGTATTATAATAATGCTCAATTATTTGATTAATATAACAGATAAACAAATTCCTTTCAACCTCGACACCTACGGAAGTTGCTAAGCACATGCGCAACCTGGAAATGGTGACATCAAGAGCCCGGTTTATAATGGAGGAGTTCATTCAGAGCGTCACACCCATCGATATGTACCGGACTAGCACGCGGAGAACAAAGGTATCTAATCTATATATACCTCAACAGGGAGGCTCCTTTGCACCAGATGCCGGCTAGATTATGGGTATCACAACGGCGCCTATTTCTGCCAATAATCAGTAATGTGTAAGCATTAATGTCTCAAGGTGACGAGCGCAGTTGTAGTGCCGCTCAGAATTTTTGGGCTTTTCAATAATCCTGAGCGGCACTGCATTGTAATGGACAGAGCGTGTCAATTACCATCAGCCGAACGTCCTGCTGGTCTCGTCCCTTATTTTCATAAATAAAACCTAGTCTTGCCATAAATACTGACACAAAGAAATAATATAAAATTTTCTATTGCAAATAACATTTATCACTTTTACAGTGTGTTAGTTTAATACATAAATATAAAAGAATTTAAAATATAAAAAGCTTATTCGAAGTGGTTTCCATTGGCTGCAATACAGTCCTATAAACGTTGAGGCCAGTTAGCAATAAGCACACACTCTTTCCATGGGAAAAATCTTCACTGCCAATCGTACAGATTGTTTTAGGGACTCCAAATTATCGTGGCGTTTAGAGGAAGCCATACTCTCTAAAATAGACCATAAATCATAATCCAGCGGATTAAGATTGGGACTACATCACGGCCAGTCTTCAGCTCTGATGAAGTCTGAAACGTTCGTTCAACCAAGACTGCGTCCAGCGTCGAGTCTTGCTGGAATGACTAGTCTTGGTTATTGAACATGGTGTTGATAAGGGGCTTCACTACCTTCTCAAGAATGGTATTTTGATACTCTTGTGCCGATGTTTTGATACCTTTTTCACAAAAGTATGGCTCAGTCACTCCTTCATAGCTAATACCCCACCAAACCACCACAGAATTTGGATAGTGCCCACGTTGCACTCTGTCGACTAATTGGGAAGTTCCATGCCTACTCTGTGTAATGCAATCACAGCGATTCGGTTCTCTTTATTACCTCACTCTATTTGCATATCGCAATTTTTTTACAATTTATTGGCGCCAAAATTATAAAACTCAATTGACCATCATCATGAGATTCATAAAAATGTAGACCTAAATATTGTGCATACATCATTTGAGAATAATTTGTAAGCTATTGTTATGATTTCCATTATAGAGTTCCTCGGTACTGACGAATGCGCCGAATCGTGCTTACAAGGAATCGAGGCGAGCGTACACTTCGGTAAATATACAAATAATTAATATATTTTGACCTGTCCGTCAATAATGCGAGACCAATTTTGATTTGTCAAGTGTGTAAGCTAGTGCTTTCCTATTCACAATATTAAGGAGCTAATGCCAAGCGTGGCTGACTTAGTAAGACTTGTCAATCAAAATCGGTTACAGTTAGTAGTTGTCTAACTACTAACTGTAACCGTGTGGTCACAAAAATTGTAACATATTAACATAGTTATAGTTGCCTCAATAAAGAAATTTATTATTATATTCGGTTTCCTTTTCTATCTTGCTCTTACTCTGATAGAGATGATGTTGTCTCTAGCCCGCTTTGTTTGTTTATATATTAATACCCATTTAAGCCGGAAGACGTCTACTGCTGGACAAAGGCCTCCCCCAAAGATCGCTAAGACGATCGGTCCTGCGCTGCCCCCATCAAACTTACTCCGGCGATTTTGACCAGATCGTCGGTCCATCTTGTGGGGGGCCTACCAACACTACGTCTTCCGGTACGTGGTCGCATTTCGAGGACTTTACTGCGCAAACAGCCATCTGTCTGTCGAGCTATGTACCCTGCCCACTGCCACTTCAGTTTCGCTACCATCTGGGCTGTGTCGGTAACTATGGTTCTCCTACGGATATCCTCATGATTCGATCTCGCAGGGACACTCCGAGCATAGCCCTCTCCATTGATCTCTGAGCGACAATGAGCTTCCTCATAAGGCCCATAGTTAGCGACCGATTCTGCGTTCCGTATGTCATACGTAAGTATACTTTAAGTCTATTGGGAATCACTTAAAAATTAAAAATGAGTCATTGCAGTGATATAATTTCTTATTTCCAGGATGAACCCGAATTTGCTAATAACAAGTGGCAGAAATCCCGAGCACCGCATTTGCCGCTATCACGCGAACGAAATACGAAGTCTAGCAACGACGCTAGGAAACTAATGTATGTTAGCAGAAGTGTATGTCCGTCGATCTGTTTGTTGATTCAGTTCATTCTTGTCATCGTGTTCGTTTTGTTATAAACTGTTTTAATTTTGTTTTGAACCGCTTTTTACTTTAAAAAGGGTGATTGCATCATCTTTTTTTATGTCCCACTTACAATTCAAAATAAGATTTAAATGACTTATTCAACTCAAAAACTAACACCCATTCCAAAATTTATGCATCAGACCTGAGAAGATCAGGCACAAGAAACTCACCGTACTTTCTCTTTTCTTCTTTTTTTTTTAATAAAATTTCATCACAATATAATTTCACAAAATAAATTTAATATTAGAAACTGCTGTTCCAATACCAATCTGTGGTATTAATAAAGTCATTGATTTTATAGTAATCTTTACCCACTCTACCTATGCCCAGAGCTCAGTGGTCTGCAGTGCCTTTAGTAAATATTGTAAAAATTTTAAAGCAACATGTATTCGTCATAATAAAATCTCCTTACAACTTCGTTGTTATACCAGACCACTACTACACTACCACAAAGACAAGTCAAGTAGGTGCCACGCTGGCAAACTCACAATTCATGACACATATATAGAGAAGGCTAAAGGGCAAAGTTTCGGATGATTGTAAGTAAATAGTGTTGCCTTGTAATTACTGCCTGCAATATGAATGGTCTAAAGCCTAATCCACATAATCTAAGGAAGGACGCCGAAAGGAAACTATGGAACGAGAGTCCTTCACTGTCGGAAAAAGTGACAGATAGATAATTATTATGAATAAATATTTCTTTAAATTTTATGCAAACATTTTTTTCTTTTGTGAGAAATCTATACCCTTCATAAGGACCCCAAGCAGATTTTTATACGGGCCAAGGCACGCTACGCCACTGAGTAAGACGTTCACTTGATGGTGAATGATACGCCCTGCCCATTACAATGCAGTGCCTCAGGATTCTTGAAAAAGCCAAACTTCTCAGCGGCATCGCAAGTGACCTCGCCACTTCGAGACAAGATGTTAAGTCTCACTTGCCCAGTAATTTCTCCGTCTACGGGTACGGCTGCCAACTTTTTTTTTAAACCGAAAACTACTATAATTTTGGGATTCAGTACTCAAAAAAATATAGTAGACAGGAAATATTTTTTTTTAAATCGTCTCTATTAATATTTTTACAGCTTTGAGCGTTTATTGATAGGTGTTTATTTTTATGGAACCCTTTGCTACTTTCATTAATATATTATTTTAAATTACAGATCATTAACGTAGATTATTTTTACGCCACTATGCGTAAGCGGTGTACGTCCCTGTTGAGTAGGGTCCGGGCTAGCCCCAATGGTATTCTGAGGGCATTTTCTCACAGGTTCGATTGTCAGTACCTGAACCACTGCTGTTTGATACATGTACTGACAAGTCGGTCCTGTCCTAGATTAGGAAAGGTTTAGATTTTAAGATATCTTGTACTAACACTAGGTTTTAAGGTATTTTGTTACTTACACAATAAGATCCTTTTTTGGTCGAAATAAAAAATGTATTATTATTATTAACTCTGCTTTTATCAGACCGATACTGGCTTTACTGCGCTCATACTTTCACTTTTTTCATCACAAAACAGCATACAGATGCTGATAAAATTAAGTCTTTTCGCCTACTATATTATATTTGGAAAATAATAGAAGGTAGACCTTAAATAGTAGGATACTATATTATATAGTAGAATTGACTACCATATCTACGGCGCCCTACAAACCTAAACTCAATAACTCTTGCAATGTGCACATTACAAATTGAAATTTAGTTTAGTATTAAACGTGCAGTCATTTGATATAATTAACTTTGAAGTAGTAGTAATTACAGTGTGGCGATTGGCGACGAAGTATAATCCGGCTAAGTTTGAAAGCGAACAGTTGCTTAAAACGGAGTGGATTTCCGTTATCTCCCTTTTTTACAAGATGATAGCCGTCATCTGTCAATCTGTAAATGACTGCACGTTTTATACAATCGATCTAATCGCTTTTTTCTTAGAGAGTTTCGCTAGGCTTAGTCGAGCATCCTTTGCAATGAAACTTCCATTCCATTGGTCTCTCCTACTCCAAATGCATCTAGGTACTACGGTTTAGTCGTGTTGCTTTATAATTACTGCAACCGGGAGGTGATTCTACAGATTAGGTATATTATGTAATATTAACAAATACAAAAGCTAGAGTTTTTCGTCTATCCCTCAAAGTTTCTTTTTTTAAGTTTAATAAATGAAATAACTTAAATAACGGGCACCATCTTTATTCTTCACAGCAGCAAATCCCCAGAGAATTTTGACACTACGTTCAAATCTAATCGTACGAACAAATCTTCTGTTAGCACAGAGTAGTGAAATACTAAGGTGATAGATAATAGATGAGTGATAGACAACATAAATTATTCTTAATATTATATTCTTTTACTGCTATGTATGAGAAAAAATAAGAAATATAAATGTATGTTTTATTACATTAAGGAGAAGGCTTACATTATTTTACAATCTTTATATGGTAGGCGGAAGATACCACAGAATAATATAGTAACCATATTCTATCTAATTTGTGGTATTGTGAATATTTCCTTTGGCATACACATGTCAATCACTTGAATCTAAATCTCTTATCTAAATATTTGGTACCATATTATGTATAAATATTTTTGTATAAAATTCAGTTTAATATTATAATGAAGAAGTTTAGGATATGGGAGTAAAATTGCGTGGAGTTTTTCTTTGTTTTTTCTTAATTGTAAGTACGGACTAATCTCATGTTTATATTCTTCGCTTTATAAAAGATGTGTGCTTTTTTTTTTTTTATGGAATAGGAGGACAAACGAGCGTACGGGTCACCTGGTGTTAAGTGATCACCGCCGCCCACACTCTCCTGCAACACCAGAGGAATCACAAGAGCGTTGCCGGCCTTTAAGGAAGGTGTACGCGCTTTTCTTGAAGGTACCCATGTCGTATCGTCCCGGAAACACCGCACACGGAAGCTCATTCCACAGCTTCGTGGTACGAGGAAGAAAGCTCCTTGAAAACCGCACTGTGGAGGACCGCCACACATCCAGATGATGGGGATGAAATCCTAACTTGTGGCGTGTCGTGCGAAGGTGGAATTCGGCGGCAGGAATCAGGTTGAACAGCTCTTCGGAACACTCCCCGTGATAGATGCGGTAGAAAACACACAATGAAGCGACGTCTCTACGCAACGCCAAATGATCCAGCCATTCACAGAGTACTGGGTTCCCGACAATTCGAGCTGCTCTGCGTTGCACGCGGTCAAATGGATCGAGCTGATACTGGGGTGCGCCAGACCAGAGATGACAGCAATACTCCATGTGAGGCCGGACCTGCGCTTTGTAGAGCGCTAGAATGTGGGCCGGCTTGAAGTATTGCCGTGCTCTATTTATGACGCCCAGTTTCTTTGAAGCCAGTTTGGCTTTGCCCTCCAGATGGCCACGGAATTGGCATTTGCTCGAGATTTCGAGACCCAGTATTCCGATACTAGGCGAGGCTTTAAGGGAAGTGTTCTCGAAGAGCGGTGATACGGCAAATGGGGTTTTTTTAGTGGTAAACGCGCAAACTTGAGTCTTCTGGGGGTTAAATTGGACAAGGTTCAACTTACCCCATTCCGCGACCTTCTCGAGAGAGGACTCGATAGAAGACACAAGTTTCTCCCGGCACTGGCCGACGTTTTCCCGAGAGAGACCTACATGGCCCGTGTATACGGCATCACCAGTGCTGTCGTCTGCATAGCAATGCATGTTGGCGGTGTCCAACATATCATTGATATGCAGAAGAAACAGCGTGGGAGATAGCACACAGCCTTGGGGCACTCCAGCGTTCACGGGCTTGGGATTCGAGCAATAACCGTCGATAACGACCTGTATGCTGCGCCCACTAAGGAAGCTGGAGGTCCACTTGCATAAGCTCTCGGGAAGCCCAAATGATGGAAGTTTTGCGAGGAGCGCCTTGTGCCATACACGATCAAAGGCCTTCGCTATATCCAGACCAACTGCCAGGCCTTCCCCCTTGCTTTCAATAGCCGCCGCCCATCTATGTGTTAGGTATACCAGAAGATCGCCAGTCGACCGACCATTGCGAAAGCCGTACTGCCGGTCGTTGATCAACTGGTGACCCTCAAGGTATACCAAGAGCTGGCGGTTAATTATGCTCTCCATGATTTTGGAGAGTAGGGAGGTAATCGCAATAGGCCTGTAGTTTGCCGGATCCGAACTGTCTCCTTTTTTTGGGATCGGATGGACAAGGGCTGACTTCCATGAATCAGGGACTACGCCTTTTGAATAAGAGTGCCGGAATAAACGCGTTAGCACCGGCGTCAACTCAGGGGCACACGTTCTAAGCACGATTGGAGAAATGCCATCCGGCCCGCTCGACTTCCTGACGTCCAACGAAAACAGAGCTCGCCTAACAGTTTTCTGTCGGAACTGTACTTCAGGCATGGAGCTCTGACACCGCGGGAAGGTCGGCGGTGTTTTTCCGTTGTCGTCAAGAGTCGAGTTGGAGGCAAAAAGAGTGCACAGGAGATCGGCCTTCTCTTTTGCCGTATGGGCCAGGGTGTCATTCCTCATGTGCAACGGCGGCATGGACGGCTGGTTGAAGTTACCAAGAGCAGCTTTCGACAACGACCAAAACTTGCGTGTTCCGGTCGGGTAACTGGAAAGCTGCTCGCCAATTTTGACGACGTGCTTCGATTTCGCACGGGCGATTTGCCGCTTAAAAAATCTGGAGGCACGGTTATATTTCCTCTTCAGAACTTTGCAGTTCGGATCCTTTGAGCCCAGCGCCGCAACCCAAGTTCGATACGCCTGTTTTTTGCATTCAGATGCTGCTTTAACTGACGCATCGAACCGGGGCTGTGATCTGCCACCGATCGGTACTACAGAGCTTGGTATAAAAATATCCATGCCCTGCAATATTACATCGGCTACTGCAACGGCGCAGTCACTAGGATCATCCGAAGGGAAACAAACCCCGCCCCAAGGGTAGGATGCAAAAAAGGAACGCATCCTATCCCAATCTGCTGACTTGTAGTGCCAAACGCGGCGGGTCGCTGGTGGTCTGCGACGTTGGCGTCGGATAGGCACTACACTCCAGACCACGCAATGGTCGGACGTTCCGAGAGGGGCGTCGACAGAGACCTGGTAACCATCGGGATGTGTAGTCAGCAGAAGATCTAATAAGGACGGCATGTGGCTATCCACATCCGGGAGCCGCGTCGGCGACTCAACCAATTGGGACAGACCATACGCCAATGCAAAATTATGCACAGATCGCCCTGCGTAGTCTGTGGTACGTGATCCAAGCCATTCGGCATTGTGCCCGTTGAAATCACCCAAGACTACGATTTCAGCGGAGGAGATCTGAGCAAGCACGTCATCAAATGCCGCTTGAACGCAGCCCATGAGGTGATCCGTTTCTGCGTTACCACTATGGGACCTGTAGACACACGCATAGATGCGGACGCGGTCCTCTAAATCTACGCGGAGCCAGAGAGTAGACAGGCCCCTACCCTCAAAATTGCCGAGACGGCGACAGCAGATATCCTCCCTAACGTACACACATACCCCGGCATGAGGCATGAAATTATGCTCAATTTTGTACCCGGGGTACGTTAAATATGACGTATCGCTAGGTCGAGATATCTGCGTCTCCGTAAGGAAACACAAGGCCGGCTGCGACGTCTCAAGGTGGTGGTGGACGGCGTTTAAGTTGGAGTGAATTCCCCGGATGTTACAAAAGTCCACATTAAGCGTGGAGCGGGGTGCCGTGGTGTTGCTGCCCTGTTTGTCCTGTGACATACACGGTACTGTGCCCTCCCCAGAATACGAAGGGCAGCCCGAGCGCGAATGCTCGGGGAGGGATTCTCTGGCTCTACAAGAGCCGGTACCCTCCTGGGGTAATTTCTCTTTAAATACCGCTCTCATATTTTGTTTGGGGGGGGGGGGGGGGGGAATGGCCTCCGGTCCTCGACACTAACCTATGCGAAACATAGCGGCACTAGGCCGCTACTTCACGCCGGTATTCTGTGCGAGTGTGGTAAGTAACCCGGACGAGTCTGGCCCGATTGTGCTGACGTCATGAGACAGCAGCGTGACTCTCCCACTTTCAAAAAGCCCGTAGTCGCCTCTTACGACACCCTTGGACCTGGGACTACCCTATTCTTTTTACGCCCCGGGGCAGCACAGGGCAAGTTTTTCATTCTAAATTGAAATAGTAATCTAAATATTATCTTAAATAATAAAGATAAATTTAATTATGACTATTCTACATTAGACTTAATCAATTTAGAATAGTTGTGATTGCTTAATGTACGTCATCAATAATTTTTAATTACTTATTTTCGAATGCATAATGCCTAAAAAAGGATGTTTTTCCTTTCGATAGAATAATGCTGTATTTTTTATACAAAAGAGGGTTTATGTGCAACAGGCTTTTACGTTGATAGGAAGTCAAAAATCTACCGACAACATATCACATAACCACTATACCAGTGCTCTTCAGATGCGTTGCCAGCCTCTAAGGTGGGAGTATGCGGGTTGGACTTAGTATCCCTTAGCACGAATTCGGATGAAAAAAATATTGTAGTTGATAGAGCTTTAGTCCACGATTACATGGACTTAGTATCCCTTAGCACGAATTTGGATGAAAAAAATATTGGAGTTGATAGAGCTTTAGTCCACGATTACAATGATACCACTCTTATTACAAGGTAATGCACCGTTTTCAAGAAAATCACAAAAAAAAATCTTACCTAAAACAGGTAAATCACATAAATAAATATCCCATAGCACAAATTTGGTTGTAGAAAATATTGTAGTTGATAGAGCTTTAGTCCACGATTATAATGATACCGCTCTTATTACAAGGTAATGCACCGTTTCTAAAAAAAATAACGAAAAAATTTCTAACCTAAAACAGATAAATCACGTAAATAAACACTAGATGAGCGCTGCCATCGTGGCGGGAGGCTAAAAACTGTCATAAAATGATTTTGGTTTCTTAGTAAAATATAAGTACAGGCAAAGGGTTCAAGCTCATACAGCCATAAATTAGTAAAAGTAATAAATCCCCAAAGCTATAGAGCTTGAAGTTGATAGCAACTGCAATTCATTAAAATTGGTTAGGTTAGGTTATGTTAGAACAGTTAAAACAACCAAATTGTAGGCGTTTCCCCCCATTAACAAATTAGGGAGGGGGGAGGGTCGACTTTTATTTTGGGTTTTCATAAAAACTGTGTATTACGTTGTAATAAGAGTGGTAGCACTATAATTGTGGACCAAAGCTCTATCAACTACAATTCATTAAAATTGGTTAGGTTATGTTATGTTAGAACAGTTAAAACAAGTTAGTGCGTTCCGTTCCTTTAATTGTTCCTGTACCCTTTAGTTTATGCTGTGCCTAACGACGTTTTAGTTAAACACAAGATAAACATTATTTTGTAATAGAAAAGGATAAACTCCATTTTAATCGGCGTTATTTTCAGGTTACTGACGTCGTTATTGTTAGATCACTGTTTAATAAAACACGTGTCTAAGCCAAATTTTTTTTTTAATAACACCGTTAGAGTTTAAATCCGCCGTTGTGAAATTACTGGGCCAATGAGACTTATCATGTTATGTCTCAAGGTGACGAGCGTAATTGTGGTGCCGCTCAGAATTTTTGAGTTTTTCAAGAATCCTGAGCGGCACTGCATTGTAATGGGCAGGGCGTATCCATTACCATCAGCTGAACGTCCTGCTCGTCTCGTCCCTTATCATCATAAAAAAAGACCTATAGTGCCACACGCGGCGACAGCCTAAGAAGCGAGGCCGTGTTAGACGCGTGATCGGCACGGTGCTCCGGATCAGGCAGTGGTTCGACGATCCCAGAAGAGGGTCAACGGAAATTAGGTAGCCGTCCGGATGTGAGGTCAGCAGAAGGTCTAGCAGTGAAGGTGTATGATCTTCCACATCTGAGATTCGCGTTGGTGCAATAACCAGTTGCGTCAGACCATATGTTAAGGCGAAGTCGTGAACAGATCTCTCTGCATGATCGGTGGTACGTGAGCCTAGCCATTTGGCCTCGTGGGCACCAAGATACACGATATCTGCAGTGGGGATCTGCTCCAACACGGAATCTGTAGCCATTTGGATGTGTTCGAGGAGCCGGCTTGTCTGCGTTACCTCTATGGGACCTTTACAGGCATGCGTAGATTCGCGGATGGTCATCGGAGTCTACACGCAGCCAGATGATGGATAGGTCCGATCTTTCAAGAAAACTCAGGCGTCGAGAACAGACATCCTCCCTGACGTAAACGCACACGCCAGTCCGTGGTATAAAGGGGTGATCCAAATTATACCCCGAGTATGAAAGGTAAGATGAATCTGCCAGGGAGGATATCTGTGTCTCGGTTAAGAAGAGCAGGGCCGGCTTCGCCGGCTCCAGGTGAAAGTTGACGTCATTTTAATTTGAGCGAAGACCCCGGATGTTGCAAAAGTCCACAGCGAGTGTGGAGGAGGGTTGTTTGAGCCTCCTGCTCTGTTTGCCCCGAGTCAGCGCAGATTTGCCCACTCCAGAATACGCGGGGCAGCCTGGGCAACCACTATTAGGTACAGGTCCTAATTGTGGACGCCCAGGGACGGATTCTCCAGGACTGCATAGCCTGGTACCGTCCTGGAGTAGTCTTTTTAGTCCGTGCTGCCATTTTATTTGGGAGGGGGGGTGTAGGCCTCCGGATACCCCACTCACCGTACGAAACACAGCGGCATAGCCGCTATTTCACGCTGGTTTCGAGTGGGGGAGTGGTATTTCTCCGGGCGTGCCGGCCCAATTCGGTTGTCCGTGAGGACCCAACATGGCACTACCACTCCTATAACTATATTTATAGTACCAATGGCTCCTGTTAAAGGTCAAGGTCTATAATAAACTAAATGATAAGGGTGATTATGTAAATTATTTGACGGTACCATGTCGTATTGTCCTATAAAAACCGCACAAGGAATCTCATTCCATAGAATATCTGTCCTTATTCAGAAAACAAATAATACAAAGAGTCGTATTATATCTGAAAATTTTTATATCATGAAATTCATTTCCTTCAGCATTTAACTGAATATTTTTTCAGTGGCCTACAAGCACGTTGGACCTTGATGTTCCGGAGCTGGAAGGGAGATGGAGGTATCGAAACCCCAGATGGCAACTCGACGAGAGCATAAAACCCTGTATGAGAATCCAACCGACAAGCAAGGATATTATCAAAAGATTCAACTCTATACTGCCATAGTAAGTTATGTCGAAAATGCAATTTTTTGTGAAATTTCCTTGTATAATTGTTTAGCTTAATTCATATGGAATAATACTAGAAATAGTGTCTCTAAAAAGTTTTGAAAACTACAGAAAGGCAGCATGTAACAGACACGAATAGTTACTCCTTAGAATTCGGGAAACCCACGTAACTCGTGGAAAACCCGTATGAAACAATAACCAAATACTTTCTCCAAAGTTCTGTACATTATGAAATACTCTTTAAAAAGTCGTAAAGCATTGCTACGTTGCGTAAATTCTTAAGCCCTAAAGAATACCCGAATAATTTTTCCAAAAATTCGTTAATGCGAAGTTCTTGTATATAGCAGAAATTTTTATGGAGTAAATATAACATTCATAGTTTCTTTAAAACGTTTTTCTAATAATATTACCATTCTTTATAACATTATAGACAACAATAAACATTGCTATGCTCTTGCAGGACTTCGAATATTATAAATGTTAAATATAAGGGTAGATCCCTTATATTTAACCATTATCTTCTTTGATGAAAATTTTGAATTTGAATTTCAACAGTCATGTAGCTCAGGTACTTATTGAGTAAATAATACTCAAATAGTTTCCAATAAGTCGTAAGAAGAAGAAAAGCTTGTATACTCCAGAAAATACTTATGGGATAATAAACATTCCAGTTTTGATCGTGATCACGCAAATACGGCGTTTCTCCAGAAGTACCGCGCGACTGTACTTGGCCTCACCGACACTGATGATCTTCTCGACGTAGAAGCTGCATACCACGCCGCGGTGCTCACTCCGCTTATCTTTTTGCGTCAGTACAGAGACACCTGGTGCTTATTGCAGAGGGTAAGTATTGAACGAAGTAAAAGAGTTATTATGCACTAAAAAGACGAAGTTTTAAGGTTTTGTCTATATAAACATTTGGTTATATTTTTAAAGTGATAACCCTCACTTCTAGGATTAATACACAAATAAAATTTGAAAACAAAATTTTATGAACGATGCGGGACTCGAACCTAGGACATCTCGCGTTGCGTGCGAGTGCTCTGCCAATTGAGCTAACCGTTCGAGTGACGTATTGTCATAAAATCTTGTATGATTTTGTCAACTCTCAGGTTGTGGCTTCATCTACAGGATCTATTTTACAGTTGATAACCTGCTCAACTCTTGCAAATCTAAGCAATTTGTTATGTTTTACAAGATTTTATGACGATACATCACTCGAACGGTTAGCTCAGTTGGCAGAGCACTCGCACGGAACGCGAGAGGTCGTGGGTTCGAGTCCCGCATGGCTCGTAAAATTTTGTCTATATAGCTCTCAAAATGGTATATTAGACTAAAATAAACTCCGCTATATTTATGGATAATACATTGGATAGACATACTTGATCTAATGGTTGGTATTTACCACATACCTTCAAGTAAATATAGATTTATAACTCTCCAATTACTGCAACGTCATGAATCGATATGATGGTACATTACCCGTCTTTTTTTCATAGCTGAATAGTTTGCTACGAACATTGTGAGAATTCCGGGTAGCTTTTTCTTTATTGGTAGGAGTTTGATTTTTTACTGCCTCTTCTTCAGTCATGAGGGGTGGCCATGAGCATTTTGAATTCGTCCTTATCTTTGGCGAGATGGAACATTAGTACGACGGAGGTAGTAACGGTCTACTCCTGGATGTTCCGTAGCCGGTATTTACTTGTCTAATGCATCCTTTTACTGCAGTTTGCCCATCATGATGAAAATCTGATGTCATAGCTCATGGTCAAAATGCTGTATCTTACACTTTTTGAGAGATTGCATAATGTCACCGAGCATATCAACGCGTTGGAGAACAGTTTAATTCTTAATATTATTGTGTCCAGCGCCAATGCAAAACATTCATCAGTACCAGCACATTTCGAAAGCCTGCAGGCGACTCTATGCTTCGCAGCTTTACATTGCAATAGGCCAGATATAACAGAGAAGTATCCTTACTCGGAGCTTTATTTGCAATTTTGGACAATATAAGACTTTTATTGTTTTATTTTAATAGACCATTGGAGTAATTATGATACCAAAATTGCCTTTTTTTCCATACAGTTTAACCGCGCATTGCGTCTCTACCAAGCATCTCATCCGACAGAGAAGAGATCTGCTCTCAAGCTGCTACAAAACTTGAGAGCAGTCACTAACAAGGTAACTTGTAACATTTTTGCAGGACGACTGACTGTACGGGGCTATCTCCACGAGCGAGTTCTGTTAGCATCGTGACTTAGCAATATAGACAGAATAGAGTTTGTTACCAAACTCCTCCGAAACAGCTCAACCAATTTGTAAGAAAATTTGTGTGTATATCAGCTTGGTCTGAGAATCAGCCAACGTCTATTTTTGATAGCCCTAAATGATAAGGGTGACCCACCCCTAAATATTTATTTTTTATTTTTTTTGACAATATTTTATTTTGATTTTGATTCAGCATTAAAAAATAGATACAACTTCAAATTTACACCCGTCTAAGACCAACACCAAGTTTTTGTATCGCGATTTTTATATTATTCTATTCCATCCGTATCCACAGATACGCAATAGAGTTGCAAGATGGCAATCGAATATAATTATTATTGTAGTACGATAAATTTTATTTACGATACATTTGATAGGTCTGAGAATCGGTCGTCATCTATTTTTAAACCCCAAAAATTTTAACTATTGATTTTTTTTTATTACTTTATATGGCATTACAACGTTTGCTGGGTCAGCTAGTTAGCTAGTATATGATGATGATATAAAGGATATGAAGAATTATCGGAGCCCGCTCGTTGCGGAATGTACAAATTAGGCCAAGGAAGGCCTATCGAATTATTGTACAACGTGTCATCGTGCAAACTGAGATCCTGTTAGCGTCGTTGACGAACGGTGTAGCGAGTCGCATTGATGCGTTGTCGGGATATATACATATATTTTGCATAGAAGGGCATTCCCGTTGCGAAAGACTCGCTCGTGGAGGTAGCGCCGTAGCGATGCACTTGTACTGTAATTGGGTTCTGGTTTCATACGCTATTGATCTAGTATTTATTTAACTTAAGCACTGTTCTAACTGGAATCTCACACACACTTTGTAACTTTTACATTCTTGAACAGCTGCTACATCCTGGAATTATCTTTATTTAGACCTGTCCCCCCTATTCCTGAACATTAATAATATGATAGTAGTTCTCGAAGAAATTGTATCCCAGAATACTGTATCTACCCCAGCGATTTATTGATTATCAGGTCGCCCTTCTTATTCTGGGGAGGGCACAGCTTACTGTGCCCTTTCTTAAACGCGGCTAAACCTATCTAAAAGGCCAGAAATGCTTTTGTGATTCCTCCTGGTGTTGCCAGACAGTATATGCGGCGGTAATCACTTACCTTCATGTTAAGTTTCTCTTTCTTTATCGATTCCAGGCTCGTATATTCGTTTCGGAGCTGCCTGGCACATCAACACCGACACGCACTACATCACCTCCCGACGTCGATGATGAAGAGATACACGAAATCAAATATGTGAAAGAGTTGGTTAAAAATCTGGGATGATGAAATTGTGTTTTATTTAAAAGAACCTGATGATTAGGCTTCATTTGCACCAGACTTAAGAAGCCTGGCATTATAGAAATGCCGCATTACCACGTGGCATTTTCATAATTTCTATAATAAAGTACCTTTTATACCGATGAGACTTCTTCAAATGTTTGAAAAAAAAGGACAATATTGTATAAATTGTCTTTTTAAAAAAGTGCAAAAATAATACTGGTAAAATATTTCTCTCTTAATTTTTTATCTCATTCTCTCAGAGATCGCTATTTGATTCCGACACGGCGATAGAGGTCTAACTGGCATAACAATTAAATATAAGGGAACAACCTATTTGGAAAATGTAGCCTATAAAACCTTTTATCGTTTCTCACTGCAGTAGAAAATGAAATTGAACTTAACTACATTACTAGCAATTTTTCACCAGTGGGAGGGTCCTTTGCACAGGAAGCCGGCTAGATAAAGGGTATCATAACGGCGCCTATTTCTGCCGGGAAGCAGTAATGTGTAATTTCACTAGCTACGGCGCCCTTCAGACCGAAACACAGTTATAGTTATTACTGTGTTTCGGTCTGAAGGGCGCCGTAGCTAGTGAAATTACTGGGCAAATGAGACTTAACATCTTATGTCTCAAGGTGACGAGCGGAATTTGTAGTGCCGCTCAGAATTTTCGGGTTTTTCAAGAATCCTGAGCGGCACTGCATTGTAATGGGTAGGGCGTATCAATTACCACAGGGTGAACGTCCTGCTCGTCTCGTCGCCGGCATCCTGTGCAAAGGAGCCTCCCACTGGTAAATACAATATAGATTCGTCATGTCCGTCTCTCTATCCGTGAATGTCACAGCCACTTTTTTTCAAAACTATAAGATCTATACTGTTGAAACTTGGTGAGTTGATATTGTATTCTGTGAACCGCATTAAAATTTTCACACAAAAATAGAAAAAAAAAACAATAAATTTTAGGGGTACCCATACTAAGAACTGATTTTTTTTTTCATCAAAACCTGTGTGGAGTAGGTATTTATGGATAGGTCTTCAAAAATGATATTGAGGTTTTTAATATAATTTCTTTCTAAACTGAATAGTTTGCACGAGAGACACTTCCAAAGTGGTAAAATGTGTGTCCCCCTTCGAAAATAAGAGAATGATAAAACTAAAAAAATACATGATGTACATTAAAATGCAAACATGCAAACTTCTACCGAAAATTGGTTTGAACGAGCTCTAGTAAGTAGTTTTTTTATGCGTATATATGATGAGGGCTCATTTGCACTATGATTTTGAGCAAAGATTTTATGCTTTTTCCATTTAAATAATTTAATATCAATTCCTTTCTATATAACTTTTACATTATGTTACATGCTGCTACGGAACCCTTCATGGTCGAGTCCGACCCGCACTTGGCCGCTTTTTTATTAATTATAATATCCTAGTGATGCTTGTATGCAAAATACCGTAATAAAGCGACGATGTGACGTCATCTACGTCAGGTCCATATATGTATAATGTAACAGGATAGTGAATAATTCGAGAACCCTGCAGAAACTGTTGCAGGTAAGAAACAAGTTATTTAAGAATATTCGTTTGTTGCAGTTGTTATATAGCAAGTCGGGCAGTCATCTGGTGTCGGTAAATAAGTAAATATTCACAAGGTACAGACCTCTGCAACATTGAAATACAGCCATACACCTCTCTCAGCTGTTTAACATTTCACAGATACTGCCGATGATATAATAGTATGGATAAGACATTGAAATATTTAATGTGTTTGAGCATTTATAACACGTGGTTAATTCCATCTTGTGTTTAATAAAATGTTTGGTTTCTCTGCAGAGTTGTGAGAAATTTTGTTTAAAAAAGTAATCTTATTTATAAAATGATCGTGTCCCGGTGTTAGTTACTAAACTCCTCCGAATCCTCCTGACTAATCCAATTTGTTTGAAAAATTGCGTGTATATCAGGTAGGTTTGCGAATCAGCCATCATTCATCTATTATTCATTAACCTAAGTGATAAGGGTCCCCCACCCCTTAATATTTTTTTTTAAGTATTTTTTTTATTATGATTTAGCATTAAAAAATACATACATACAACTTAAAATTTTCACCTGCCTACAATCAACACCTATTTTGTATGGAGATTTTAATATTATTCTATTCCATCCGCAGATACGCAATAGATTTGCAAAATTTTCACACATCCTCATACCCAAAATGCGCTACCCACGAAGCAGTTACTAAACTCAACAGGCAACGTAGAGGTACCTTATTGATAAGAAATAATAAGAAATCGGTCTTTATTGTGGTGAGTTCCTTGCTTAAAGTATTGTTATACCGCAATACGATTCAATGATAAATGGATGATCAATGTAGGTGTTCGATAACCTTTTCGATTCTTAACGATTCGAATGAGAACCGGTCGGTCAATGCTAGGCAATGGTAAATATAAATATAATACACTAACCTTGCACTCCCACTTAAATGCACTGCTTTGGTTTCCTCGGAGGATAACAGCACGCAATCGTCACAGACAAGAGTAATACAAAGAGTTGGCGTGAGATAGAAGAAAGAGGGGGGGGGGGAGCGGCCAACCAGTGCGCGCGGAGCTGCGGTCGCCATAACATTGCAAAAATGATGAGGGTAGTCAGATGGATGTATTTAAATCTACCCACAAAATCTTTCAATGGCCTATTGGAGAATTCGCAAATTAAGCAGTATAAATAATGTAATGTCCACTTTAAGACGTACGTACAATTCACGCGACGTCCAACAAAATGTTTGAAATCATTCAGAATTCAACCGATGTTCTCACAAACCATAAAACATCTTGTATGAACTTTTATTCTCTTCTTTAGTAATAAAATTGAGGCTTGAAATTTGGAATCTTGTTTCTATTTGCGTTCTCTTTGTAATGTAATTTAAAATCTTCCTTTAACTTTCAATTAAAGTTTAAGGTTAAATTATAAAGAGATTTAGTTTTTTTATTCGGTTTTTTAATCAAATTTCCTCGTCCGTATTCATCTGATACGCTAATACAGACACTTGGTCTGTCATGGTTTTAACTAGGTTTCCGTCCTGTCCTCGACTTGCCTCAATAGGTGGTCACTTAGAAGCCAGTGCGGTTGGTAGCTTGGTCCGACCAACAGGAAAGTGAGCAGCCGCGTGGTGGTTGCATTACCACTTTGAATAGCACCATCAGCACTAGAGAATAGGAGAATAGCGGTGATTGAATCTGAACTCCATCGTACGATACACACGCATAATAGTCTACCGTAAGGCCCCATCTATACGGCTAAAGGTAAATTTAAACCCTTTAGGGGTTTTCGTGACATTTCGATGTAGAAATTTTATTGTATGCTTTGTTTTGAACAATTAAATGAAAAATAAGATATGAATGACGTCAAGACATTATACTAGTAGTCCTTAGAATGTCTTAATGTAACCAAAAAAATTGTTAGTTGTGGAGACTGCAGAACCCACTCACGAGATTCAACCTATCCAAAAAGTATCCAAGATATTTTGAATTTTTTATTTATCGCATGTCGGTGACGCCACCATAAGATTTTCCCCTACCCAAAGGCATTTATTTTCTCAAAATTTATTCCTTTAGAATTATTTTTGATGTCATTTGTATCATCATCACTATCATCTTTTCGGAAACAAATGGCGCTCTGAGAGAGAAGTCCATAAGTTCCAATCTCTGTTCATTTATAAAAACGTTGGTTTGTACCTCCGCTGTGTTTGGTGTAATGAACCGTAACACTTTCTTACTGTTTACGTATTATTCTTATCATACCAACGCATTATCTTTGAGAGTGCATTACCTCGTCATCAATATCTGAACGTCCATTCACTTTAAAAACAAGTGAAATATCATCAGTAAACAAAACAATCTCATGGCTATCATCTACCACGAAAGGTAAATCGATAATATATATAAGAAAGGGCCGAGAATAGAACCCTGCGGAACACCTATTCCTACAGGTTTACCCGGAGACTGTTTTCCATTTATGTTGGCTATATATCTTTCTTCTCAGTTACATATCATTTACTTGACAAAAAAATAAAAAAAAAGATCCGATAGTTACCAGACTTCAAACAGGATCACTAGCTGAGCTAATCTGAAAATAGTCACACAATTTTACTAAAATATCTTCAGTTATTTAGGAGTCCATAAGGAATATACACACATTGATTATTAAATGCCACAAAAATAACAATAGCAAAGTACAATCCATAAATAGCAACGAATAACAGCAAAGCCGTCGTCTAAACGCAATAGTAATGAAATTTTGCCACAAAAATACGTTTAAAAGAACAAATGCAGAAACTATGGATAAATGAGGCAGAAACATTTAGTTGAACACTAGCCGTTCCTGTGTCTACGGTATTTATTACGGCGAGAAGCCAGTTTTTGGCAAACTTCCATATTTCGTGGCATTTTTACGTGTTGTAGGTACGTGTAATGTGAAATTTATAGGCGTTAGTGGCGAAGTGCAATTTTGGTCAGTTTATCAATGCTACTATTGCTGGCGCAGTTTTGCGGTTAAATTATGCTTTTGGTGCATTGTTTTAGAGAGTTTGTGATATATGGGTGAGGTCGTTTCGAGTCGTATCATTTATGAGCGAAACACGGGCTTTTAGCAAATTCTTGAAAAAAAAAACCTGTTGAACGAAGAAACAAGACAAACTTTAGTAACCCAATGGCGGTGAAGCTGAAAATCATAGCCTATTATAGTATTGGCTATGATTTTCAGGCTATGATCATACGTTATTATGTATGTTCATCATTATCATCATCAACATATCCCCAAAAGATCACAACGACTATCGGTCTTGCACTACCCTCGTCACCATCATCAACCTATTCTGGCGATATCTCCACCAGATCATCGCGCCATCTTTTGGGGTCATATCAACACTGCGTCTCTCGGTACGTAGTCACCATTCAAGGACTTAACAGCCCGAACGTCCATCTGTCCGTCGACCTATGTGCCCTGCTTTGGTTGTCCTACGGATCTCCTCATTTCTGATCTCGCAGGGAAACTTGGAGCATAACCCTCACCAATGTCCTCAGAGCGACAAGTCACAACTGGCAACACGCACTGGTTAAAAAAAACCATCGTCTATTTTCGTATGTATCTAAATTCATTAAACATATTTATCAACGACCTTCCAAACTGCCTTAAATACTGCACACCATTTATGTTTGCTGATGACTTAAAAATTCTTAAGATCATCAATGGTCCCGATGATGTTAGCGCATTGCACTCAGACCTGAATAGTTTATTTAGATGGTGCGAGCTTAATGGTATGATACTGAATAAAACGTTCATATAACGTTCACAAAATGCAAAAGTAATATTACAACTGCATACTATTTAGATAATATGCCTCTAAGTACAGTAGATACTATTAAGGATTTGGGTGTTATATTTGATAGCAAACTTACGTTTATACCGCACATAGACTCTATTGTAAGCAGAGCCTCTAAAATGCTGGCATTTGTGATTTGCATTGGCAAAGTTTTTAAGAACTGGCGTACTAAGGTGATCTTATATAAAAGTCTGGTTGTGAGTATTTTGGAATACGGCAGTACCGTCTGGAGACCACACTACGCTTGTCATTGTCTCAGAATCGAAAGAATCCAGAAGCATTTTCTTTATCACTTGGCTTTCTCAATTGGGAAATCTAGATCACTCGCAACATACTCTGAAAGACTTACATATTTTAATATACTAACTCTGAAACAACGTAGGGACATATTGGATTTACTTTTCATATACAAAAGTATTAACAACATTTATGACAACTCCTTTCTTGTGTCTATGTTTAATTTTAGAGTGCCCAAGTAAACCTGTGAACTTATTTGAAATATCTTCTCGCTGAACTATTTTGGGGATCAATTCACCTGTGTCACGATTATGAAAAATTATAAACGATTATAAATGCTTAGATCCATTCAGTGATTCGTTGCCAAGGTTTCGTAAAAATGTAGAAAAATGTATTGTAAATAAATAATTAATATATAATATTGATTTGTTTAATACGTTTATCTTGACTTGTTTGGTAGATTTTGTTAATTTCCTAATTTCATTACAATATCATAGAATCGTTGTTTTGTAACTTATATTCATTTTATATAACTATTTCACACATAATTTAGCATGCGGTATTCACCTTAAAAGGTAATGCATTTAGTAATAAGACCCTTGTAAATTAGCATAATTATAAATGTATTATTGTAATTACCACCGGTGAATCTATATAAATAAAAAAATAAACCACTTAATATTATTGGAAAAATAAAGCATAATTGAAAGACCAGCTTTATGACAGTGTAAATATAGGTCCCGGCACGGATCTTGAGCTCTGTCACAAAAGGTCCGAAGTCAAGTGAGATTTTTTGATTCCAGTTCATTCCATAATACACCTAATAGATCTATTATGGAATGAACTGGAAAACTATTTGGAAGTAGGGTGGACAAAAAAAAATAGTTTGACTAATTGGTGGTGATTTACAGTAGATTTCTTTAACACCAACATTTATTGTACAAAAACACAAGTTCAGTACATTCATTCATGCAGTTCAACAAAAGATGTAATAATATATTGTTCTCGCTCAAAGCCTTAAATCCTTAATTTATTGTCATACAAAGCAAGAAAATTTTGATATAAATATCTGTATATATGTTACCGGCCCAACCCGATTTTAGGACAAACTACTATTTTCCTAGGCCAAATCACTTCACCTTTAGGCGATACGATAAACCGGTATAGACTAGGTTAAAGTTTTCTCCTATAAGCCTTTCTACAAACTAAAATCGGGTTTGGCCGTTAACACACACATATATTTATACATATATGTTTCATATGCGGTCATATATGCAGATTGGACAATTCAAGGTGGACGAAAATAGTTACGGAATGGATACCATGGGAAGGATGGAGTGATGTGATATTTTTACTCATACATTTGGACCAGACTGGATGAGAAGAGCCTTTTTAAGAAGCGAAAAGAGATTTAGGAGAGGCACTACCTCAGGGGTGCTCAAGCTTGAACTGCTGGCGATCTACCTCAACATTGTTGGACTACGATCGATCGACTCTGAGAGGCTTCAAGTATGTGTGATGAAGGATTGTCGTCTAGGTAGAGTATCACGATGACATAAATATTAGTTTTGCGCACAATAATATGCATTTTTTCGTCAAGTCAATGAAAAAACATAATTATTCAAAATTGCGACTTTATTGGTTCTTACATGAGAATAGTTTAAACAGATTATCTGTTCTGTGGTTCTTACTCGTATAAAACAAACGCGTTCATAGTGAACGTGAACTATAGTTCTAAGCTTAACTAAAGAGTGATCTTGGATGTTGAATCTGCATGACACTGCATGTCCTGAGCATACTTTTTATAAGATGGTACGTAATTACCGATTTTAGTTACCTAAAAAAATCTGTGAATAGTTCTATATCGGATTTTTTTCTCGAGATCGACTCAAAAAGCACTAGCGGTCGACCGTTTGAGCACCCCTGCCTTAGCCGTTGTGGCAACAAATACAAAAGTAGAATTTCCTAAGTTATAATCAATATAATAATTAAAAATATTATAATATATATATCGTATAGTTAATTTTAGAAGGAATGCAAAGTAGTGCTTAAATATATGCAAAATAAAGATATACAGTGTAAAAAATCCAAAACAACACAAAAATGGTGAAATGTGTTGGGACTGGGAGGCTTGAGGCAGGCTGAGAGTCTGTACACTGACACACTACAAGGGCGCATTTTTCCACCGTGAAATAGTAATATGCAAGCATTATTGTGTTTCGAGTTCCAAAGGATCCTGTAGCTATTAGATAACTGATAGCATCTTCTGACTCAAAGAAACGAGCGTAATTGTAATGCCGCAGAAATTTGGGTTGATTCAAAAATTCATGAGTGGCACTGTATTATAATCGGCAAGGCGTATCACTTACCATGAGGTGAATGTCTTGCACGTCTTGCCACTATTTAAATAATAAAATGAAATTTAAAATTTTCTTTCCGCTTACGTCTACACTCTACAAAGGCTTGTCATAGGCACATAAGTGAATTTGCTAGAAACTGTCATAACCATAATATTAACACCAGGAACATATATAAGCTTATAATGCCTACTACTCGGCTAACTCGAGTTAGTAAGTCTTTCGTGGGGCGATGTACATGCTTTTACAACAAGATCCCAGAAAATGTTCAAAACAAAAGTATTACGTTATTCAAAAGAACTGTTAAAAAACTTTGTGTGGCTTGACTTTCATAATGATACCACAGATTGGGAATGGAGCGACCGCCCTCAGCCTATTAAATAATAAGTTTTATTGTACAATATTACTTTGCAAACATATTTTTTTGATGAATAAACAAAAGCCCGCTAAGTTTGTTGCGCCCATTCTTCTCAGGTCTGAGGCATTCATTTTGGAATGGGTGGTAGTTTTTGACTTTCAATAAGTGTTGTCACATCCTATTTTGAAGAAAAATATTTGAATTTGAACTCTTAATTGCATTTTAAATTGTCGTTAAATTTGAACTTCGAAGCACAATTTATTAGAAAAATGCACACAAAGCGACAATTCAAAGTGCTTAAGCAACCTTTCAGAATAGCTAAGCGGTCTGTTGGGTTTGAATTAGAAATTATTCGCTAGAAGTTCGAAACTTCACAAACTTCCACTATGCAGTCTGTGAGGTGAATGGTATAAAAAGACCCTCGCACTTTATATGAGCGCTAGAGGTTTTATGTACATATTCAATTCTGTTTGAGAATGTGTTGTTCAAATAATTTAAAGACTTTTGGAAGAAGACTGTTGGAACATTCCGGAAAAAAGTTAAAAACCTTATTCTTATGTTTATTTGAATTATTAACCTTTAATTAGGCGCGTCAATAAACTAACAATGTTAGTCGCGCGGGGTCTGCAGTTACCCCAAATTGATAGATATGAATTAAGAAACATTTTAATTAGTAATCATCTTTAATTGCTTTTATTCTACTTATTTCTTATTAAACTTTTAGCATAATACAAAAAAATCTCAACAAGATGTTTAAAACAGTATAGAAATATGTTTTTCGTAAGTCCTATAATAATTCAACAATTATCACAAATTTTCTTTGTATGATCGCCACAGATAAATTTGTAGCACTTATTACACTTTGCGGTCGTTTTCCTGTCGCCTTTTCGTGGACAGGTGTAGCACCTTCCTCTTTTTATTGAATGCAATCCAGTGTTACATTGAAGGAGTCGCAACTTCAGGTTCTGACAATCGCTTTATCAAAGAACTAGGCAGGGACGGAACTATTGCTCGCGCTAATCTATGTGCTTTTACAAATTTTGTTGCCGGCTTGTTTGGCGCCTTATTAAAGGTTAAGTAACTATCTGCACACAAATTGTGTGTATAAGTCTTATATTATTAGATATATCTATTAATAATACATAATGGGATCGAACTTTTTGTTTGTTTCTGTTATATACATAGTTTTTTACCATTTGTATTTTTTATTGTTATTAGCACTTAATTTTTTTTCCTCTGTAAGTTTTTTTTACTTGTGTTGTTTTTTGTGGTTTTTATTAATAATGTTTTCATTCATTCATTCACTTAAATTTTCTTATGATTATGGTAGTGATGAATGATGAGAGTGAAGTTTTATGATGCAAGCGATTTTACGCCGACAATATTTTATTACCATGAAGTTATTATGCTTTATTGGTACCAGGCAAACATATCAGTAGAGATAGTATCTGTTTGAAGATAGATAAATGTCTCGTGTGTTGCCCACATCAAGATAGAAAAGGAAAGCGAATCTATTATAAGTGTAAACGATTCTGATTTACAAGTCGTAATCAGCATTACACAAATCAAATTATTTATTAATAACACCATTGTTACAAGTCAAAAAATAAGTAAATTAAAAATTCTAATTATCATTTAAGATAGGTATGGAAGTACCTAACTCACAATAATACAATATTATGTAATTGTTTTTATGTTAAATATATATAAATGTACGTATTGTAAAATAAGTGTATCTATGTAAGTATTACTTAGGGCCTCGTTCACCATGTCCAAGTAAAGCTGTGATTAGTAGCTTCTCAAGTAACGTTAATTGGAAGCTACATGTTATGAGTATCTCTTGCCAATTTCACAAGCGAAAATTATGTCTTGAGTAACTACTGATTGGTTAAGTGAGTAATGAATCTATCACACGTCATATTCGTTCAATTTTACGTCAAATATCACTTGTCAAACGTCAGATGTTGTAACCTTTGAAATTAGAAAGCATCTGGAAATAGTATAATACGGTTTTTGTCATTTAGTGGTTACTTGTGTGATTATCATTATTATGGATAAAATTAAAAGAGAGAGAAGTGCATACTTTACACGAGAGGGATATTTTGGTATTATTAAATAGAAATATGGTGATATCTTGGAATTTAAATATACGCATACTTGGTATTTGTTCCATGGAACAATAATCTTAACTCGTCCAATTGATGATCAATCAAATCGAATAAATCCATATCTAATAATTTATTTTTATGCTACCTCTGAAAAGATGCAAAAATGATAATAATAGTAGGCACATAATATCACGCAACTGTCAAGTAACCGTGCTAATTGGCAGACGATGTGGCAAGTTAGTTACGGGATAGTTAATCTTAAGATTAGTGTTACTTTAAGGTCGTGAAATTCGCATGTTATGTTACTATTGACTTTACTCAGTGATTAGCTTACTTGATAGTTTACTTGAATGTGGTGAAAGAGGGCCTTAGTCAAATAACTGGCGTCTTATAAAATTCCTCCACTGAGTAAAACGTATGTTCGAGAAACCACTTCCGAAGTTGTGTCTTAAATACCGTTGTAAACCACTCACTGCGCTTTGAGCTAAAACTAGTTGAGCCTAAAACGGATAATTACATTGTAAATAATACACATTCTGCCTTCAATTAAAACCATTTTTGATGAGGCCGAATTAGTTCAGCCTGGGCTTAACGGGTTTGTCTTAAAGTCGATAGAAGAAACTAGTTTAACCCAGTCTGTACCGGTTTATTCTATCGCCTAAAAGATGAACTGTTTTGGTCTAGGAAAAACTAGGGTGATCTGAAATCAGGCTTGGCTGGTAACACACATATATATATATATTTATATTTTTATGAAAATAAGGGATGAGACGAGCAGAACGTTCAGCTGATGGTAATTAATACGCCCTGACCATTAAAATGCAGTGCCGCTCAGGATTCTTGAAACACCACAAAAATTCTGAGCGGCATTGCAACTGCGCTAGTCTCATTTGCCCAGTAATTTCACTAGCTACGGCGCCCTTCAGACTGAAATACAGTAAGGCTTACACATTACTGCTTCACGGCAGCCGGCATCCTGTGCAATGGAGCCTCATAATACGACGGTTCATTTGTACATATATTTCATAAATAACTTCACCTGGGTTTCCCCTTTCCCTACCGAATCCTAACAATGAACAAAATAAGCAACAACACTGAAAATAATTACCAAATCTACAAAGCAAATACAACAAACCGTAGCTTTACAAAACGCAGTTAGCTACTAATTTAAAAACGGAAATTATGCAAATTGAACAAAGGCTTAAAATCATAATTGTACCAAGCACCGAGTTCAAACATGGCTGTATTATTTTGTAAGCTTAATGAAGGCTGCTAAATAAAAAGGCTACGAATGAAGTATTTTATAGAATCACTTTTGTTTTTCAGCTTTTTCAGCTAAAGAAGGCTTTTTATGTCGACTGCAATTACAAATACTTTTTGATAGAAATGAAGGGTTTGCTTTTATTGTATGATGTTTTATTTTCGCAATGTGAAAAAGTTATTCTTGTTTTATGTTCACACCTTAGATAATTTGTACGTTTAGATAGAGCCTCCTGCTGTTAGCAACGCATGAAAACAGACTAGGTTTATTATTTTAGTTACATGAAACACTCGCGTTACGTATGTCCCTATGTTTTAGAAAATTTATCGAAGTAGGCGTTACTTTGCGGAAAGCCATAATTATTATCCAAATGTTTTAAGTTTTCTTTAGTGTTAATTCCGCAAATATTTGTCTTTACTTTCACTGGCGGCTGTCAAAGTGCTTTTGTTTGGGCGTTTGATATTCGCCATTTTGCGCCGAGTCCGCGGTACTAAAACTAGCAAACATCGATAGACGGTGGGAAACTATTTACAGAAAAAAATGTTATATTACGTTGATTCTTGAAGTATAAATAACATGGAAAACGAACCTAATTATAGGAAACATTGTACGTTCCTTTCGCAGCCATTTGTATTATACGTCAAAATTAGTTCTCTGGACGCTCGTGAGTGGCGCTTCAAATAGGCACAAAATTTCGGCAAATAATTTCTCCGATCTGGTCAAGCAATAACGGCAGATGTCTACTCCTCCGAGCTCAGAATAATGATAGCAAAACTAGCAGTGAAACAGCCCCGACTCATGAAGCGATCTTCACCCATTATTACTCCATGACAACGCGACCTCATACAGCACGAGAAACCGTTACCTCTACAGGAACTGCAATTAGAAACCATTCGTCACATTCTCCGTATTCGCCAGACGTTGCTCCAACGGACTACCATTTTTTTCGTGATTTAGACAATTTTCTACGTGATAAAAGTTTTCTTGTCCGGAGGTTGAGCAAATTGCTTTCACATAGTTTGTCGAATCTAGATCACCACAGTTCTATCGTAAGGGCATAAATGAGATTCCTATTAGAGGGCAGCAATGTATAGATGATAAAGAATTTTGATTTTTCAAATTTAAATTTTTCAGTACAAATCGGCAGTTTCATACTTTTATCCCTAATTTAAATTATTTTTCCAATTAGTAGGCAGTATAGGTATAATAAATTATTCAGTCAGCGAAATTCAGGATGCCATTACATTTATTACCCGTTTAGATATTTATAACTGCGATAATGGCTTCATACAATTATCTTTATTATTACTGCTAGTATAAAAACCTTTATTAATATCGTTTATGTGTTTTATATATTTCAATTCCATTAAAATGCTCCTTTTTGAAGCATTTTCTAGCATCAATACTGTTTTTATCTCGTTCATTTATGGGTCTTTCTTTTTTTCTTATTACTTGATGCTAACTCACCTGAAAATTACTTTTCACCATTAATGATATTATTAAATCTTAAAACATTAGTAATTAATTGAAGCCATTTATAATTATTTATGTTATAGTCATTCCTACTGTTACCAATGTTCCTTCTCGGGAATGTATAAATAAATACTTCAAAACTGTATTGAATCTAGTGTATATTAAATGACTTTTACAAATATGACTTGAGTGCCGCGGCCGATAGGTTTCTTAAATAGGATGCGTCGGTTGACCGTCGATGGCAAACAGAATGGTGGGGACAGGAGGCTTCGTTCTCGCGCCTCACCCGAGGCGCTAGTGATGTGCCGCAACATCCTCCGGGGCCTTGGAAGCTCCTGCTTCCAAATTGGCAGCTGCTGATGGCTCCAATAATGGGCAGAGATACGAGACACCTCGACGGTAAGTGCCAGTAGTGGTTTTCACCTCTGCTACACGAGCTACTCCATCTTTACCTGGGAACAGACAAACTATTCGCCCCATCTTCCATTGCATCGGTGGAGCATTATCTTCTTTTAAAAGAACCAAATCGCCAGGCTACATCGGTATACTTGGGACACGCCACTTATTTCTTTGTTGTAGGTGAGAAATATACTCTAGCTGCCACCGTTTCCAAAAACTTTGGCGCAGCGACTCCAGACGTCGAAAGCGGTCACTTTTATTGACACTAGTCTGCAGGTCCCGTGAAGGTAGGGACATCAATGGTCTTCCTATTAGAAAGTGCCCTTGGGTTAAAGGATGGAAGTCATTAGGGCTCGATGATAGGGAACAGATAGGACGACTGTACAGGATCGCTTCTATCTGACTAAATAGAGTTGCCAATTCCTCAAATGTTAAATGTGTCTGCCCTAGAATGCGTTTCAGAAGATGCTTAGCTGATCGAACACATGACTCTACAAGTCCACCAAAGTGTGGGTAATACGCTGGCTGGAAGTTAAATTTAATACCCTCTGCGGATGAAAACTATCATATCATCAGCACTACGATTGATAAGGTGTCCTACTTCTTTTGCGGCTCCAACGAAGTTACGACCGTTATCGCAAAATATTTCTATTGGTTTACCTCTGCGAGAGATAAAACGGTGCAAAGCCAAAATGAAAGCTTCCGTTGAAGGCTCACTGACAGCCTCCAAATGTAAACATTTATACCTAAGGCATACAAACAAACATAGATAACATTTCGTAATTTTACATCCCCTTCCCTTTCGGTCGGTAATCAAAAATGGTCCAGCGAAATCGACAGCTACACTAGCAAAGGGAAAACCGGGATTTACACGCTGTTCTGGTAATGCACCCATGATAGGACTTTGTGTTTTACCGCAAGCCTTTCTACACCTAACACATTGCCTCGCTGTTGTGCGAGCTAAGTCTCTGCCTGCAATAGGCCAAATGGATTCTCTTATGGTATAAAGTAACAGCTGTGGGCCAGCGTGAAGAAGACGCAAGTGCTCTTGCTGAAACAATAATTTTGTAAGCCTATGTTTGGCATGAAGCAGTATTTGGTGACGTTTTTCATATGAATAACAAGATAATATCAAACGTCCACCGACTCTTAATATGTCTTCAGTATCCAGAAATGGATTCAATGAAATCAACAGATTTTTTGAATTAAGA
This sequence comes from Leptidea sinapis, assembly GCF_905404315.1. Classification (NCBI taxonomy): domain Eukaryota; kingdom Metazoa; phylum Arthropoda; class Insecta; order Lepidoptera; family Pieridae; genus Leptidea; species Leptidea sinapis. The sequence continues at coordinate 10,150,037 of NC_066286.1, read as the reverse complement.
ACTCATTTGGAGCGAAGAATTTTAATTTCTTTCGCAAAGCTTTCAGCTTGCGACAAATAAACAAGCTTTTTAAAGGATAGAGCGAATTCTTCAGGCTGTAATACACCATATATTTTATTTTTGGTATTTCTACAATTATTAATAAATCGAAGCAAATAAGCGAATGCACGTTGAAGGAATTTTAACTTTGAATATCGATAAAAATCGATTAATGTCTGTTCACTATTTTCACTTTTGTTTGTAATATTAACAAGGATTTTGATTTCCGGCAGTTTATTTATGCTAACTCTATTTTGATCGAAGGATGGCCACAGTGATTCATGTTGAACTAAAAATGTCGGACCATCTTTGTCGCGGTAAGTATGCTTTATAAAATGGGCTTCACACTCAATTTCTTTGTTGCTTAACTGTTTATTTTTTTGAGGAATTTGCTCTAATGCCCAGAATTTTGTTAATTCATTGTTTAGTGATTCATTGGAAACAGTATTATTCAAATGAAATGCAAGATAGTGACATTGTACAGTATTTATATGACAGTATTTGTTGGAAACGAAAGGTCCGGTTAGTATCCAACCAAGTTTAGATTTAAGTGCAATGGGTTGATTTGAACCAAGTACTAATTTCCCATATTCAATCAGATGCCAAAACAAGTCAGCACCTATGAGCATATCAACTGGTGCACACTGATTGAATGAAGGGTCGGCTAGTTTAATGTTAGTAGGCAACTTTATTAATGATGCATCAAATGTTTTGTTAGGCAAATTACTTGAAATTTGAGGCAGCACGAGCCATGAAATATCTGTCTCGAAATCATTTTGCTTTGACCTCAATTTTAATGCACAACGTTGCAAAGAATTAGAAAGAGGTTGATTACCTACACCTACAATATCGACTCTGGTTGGCTGAGGAGTCAAGTTGAATTTATTTTTCACTTTAGTTGTTATTAGAGACGTTTGACTCCCGCTGTCTAGCAGAGCTCGGATTGTTAGACGCTGATTTGTGCTTGAATTACACACTTCAACTAAGGCAGTTGAAAGTAGCACATTATTGTTAGACGAGACTGACATACTTATTACATTATTATCATGATCTCCCTCAACCTCACTTTCTGCTGTAACCTTGAAAGCGTGGGTTCCTGAAGTGCTTACAGCCTGAGAACGCGCTCTGTGTAACAGAGAATTGTGTCGCTCTTTACAAGAAGAACATGGACCTAACCTACATTGACGAGAAGAGTGATCTTTGCGCAGACAGTTGATGCATAACTTCAACCGCAACACCTCGGAGATTCGCTCGTCAACAGGTTTGCTCAGGAAGGAGGCGCAGTCGAACAGACGATGGTGGCCGTTGGACAGAACATATGCCACGGAAGAGGGTGCAGGCGAGGCTGAAACTGCATAAGATTTAACGTGAGATTTATGAAAAGATGAGTGTGGTTCACTTTTATAATTATGGCTGTGTCGTTCGGGCTTATTATGACGTATTGATTCTAGAACATCCGAACGACTTTTCAAAAACTGGAAAAAAATCATTTAAGGAAGGACTTTCACTGAAGCTATTCTTACGTTCTTCCCATTTAAAGCTAGTTAGACTGTCGAGTTTGGCTGCGACTAAATATATTATCAAAGAATCCCATGATTCGGTTTTTTCACCCAGCGTATTTAATGCACGTAAATTCTTTGAAAAATGATCAATGATGAATCGTAAGCCTTTGGCAGAATCACGCTGTACCGGCTGGATGCTGACTAAAGAATGCAAATGGTTACTGATTAGCTGTTTAACATTAGGAGGAGACTCCAAGCTTACTTATAATTGGCTGAGCTAACCTCCAAATTACTGATGACACGAGAAGCTTCTCCTTCAAGGTAGGAATTTAAATAATAGAATTTGTGTATCGGTTCAATTCTGTCGTTGTTGTGAATTAGTGCTGAAAATGTATCTCGAAATTCTAGCCATTTATAATAAGAACCATCAAAGTTCGCAATTTTTATAGTTGGTAGTTGAAACCCCATAGTACTATAATTTTGATTGCATGAATTGCGACAGACCGAATGAGAATCGTCGCCTTCGGACTTGTTCATTTTGAAATTATTCTAATGTTTTTCAAGAAAACATTGAGTTTGTGCAATAAGTAAATAATTGTCGGATTCAATATTTTCCCTATGTCTAGTTCACCGTCCAAGTTATGGTGATTTATAGATTCTATTTCCGATTGCACTTCGTAAAACTGCGTCAATATTTCACGTAAACGCTCAAATCTCTGGTTAATCATATAACAATTAGCACGCGTAATAGGTTCAGACTCACTGAATGCACTCATAAAATTTTTATATTTACTGATACGACCTTTAATCGAACTTCGTTTCGCATTTAAATATTTTATATCACGATTAACAATTGTTGGAGGAATATTTAATCTTAAGTGGTCACCTTCTAAAGGTGATTTAGAGGATTGTTCACCACTTCTTGACATATTGATTATTAAAACTACAGTAATTGAACCAAACAAGAAAAATAAAGTAGATCAAATAATAATAATAATAAAAAACATAATCAGAACGATACGTAAATTCAAGCCAGTTTACGCCCCAAAACCTGGTGCTCGTGCAGACGCTGCTACTGATGTAGGTATGAAATAGCTGATGCGCTCGAGAACAATAGCGGCGATTAGCATGCGAGTAACGTGGCCATGTCGCGCGGCGGCGCGGCTTAGGTACTGGAATGCACAGTAGAAATTATAAGTAACGAACTGGGGCAAAGCAAACGGATAGCTTCACCTTTGGTTTTGTCTGTGTTTAATAGTTAATTGAAGATTCGACATTCAATTGTTCTAAAGCAAAAGAAATAAAAGTTGTCTTGCACTCGAATGAAGAAAGCAGAAAATGTATGGCTTTCTTGTACAATTATTAATGGCAAAATGTAAATTGAATGTATCGTTAAGCTGATTTAAAAGCGTAATAATTAATAATTACTATGAATTGCGTGGCTTTAGCTTGAATAGTTGCAATAAACAAATAAAGAAGAATTGGCAATGCTATTCAGGCAAACAAGAAGGGAAAAATCACAGTTGGAAGGATATAAGTATGTGAATGACTGGGCACTTTCCTGGCTATGTTGTGCACGTGGCGTATCTTCGCTGCAGTGTATTACGTCTTCATAATGTCTGCATCACGTCGTCATCACGTCGAGGTCACCAATTATTCAGTCGACATATAGAGAGATTCAAATGTCAGTTGTAAGATTTCACCCATTTAGAAGAAATTTATAAAAATAGACCTACCTTGTATATGTGGGTATAATCCTATCCAAGACCCTAACACTATCTGAATTTAAGACATGTTACATGAGCTATGCATTCTTTAGAGGATGCAATTTTATTTTTGGGACATATGTGGGGGGTCAATAGAAGCTTAACCCCAAGTTTGTGGGGTTGCCGCCCATGTCACCTGGCCGCCATCTTGGAAAAAGGGGTTCAAACACCATTTTCGCAATGTCTCGGAAACTATGCATCCTACAGGCATAATTTGTAGCAAATCTCTTTGCCTACAAAAATGTTCATGTGACTTTTTCCTGTAAATTTAAAATGAATGAAGTTATAAGCAAATAACTGAGAAAATTTCTATAACAAATTTCTTTTTTGCTCTAATACTTTTTTTTATACATTTTACAAAAAAATCACACTAAACCGATTTCGTAGATGGTCTTTTAAGGAAATTTTCTGTATTATTTTTTTAATTTCCTTTATTTAAAACGCTGTTACAGTGCTCCAAAGTTGATCCCGACGATCCCGTCGTCAATGCTCACGAGAATACTGTTAAAACGAACTGTTTAACTTAGTTTTATCATATTTAGAGACCCTAGGTGCGGTGCGTTTTTTTACGTGGTATTCCTAGTAGGCCTACTCCACAGACATCTTGTCGATGAGGTAATTCTTGACAGAATTATATTTTCAATCAGTTATTAGCTAGCTATATTATTCTTTTTTTCTTCGATGGTCCAAGCAGTGGCTGAGAATATAATTGAACGTTGAATGTGAAGGTTTGGGGAATGACAGGAGTTAAATTTGGACCCATAAGTGGAAGTTCATCTTCTAGCATTCTAAGCCTGCTTTTCTGCAGCCACTCATACTTCCACAATTTCATTTGCATTTGCAGAAAATTAATTTCAGGGGGTGCTGGAGGCTTGCAAGCTTGTATAGGCATCCAAATATTGACCTTTGACCCCCCACATATGACCCAAAAATAAAATTGCGTCCTCTAAAAAATGCAATATTCGGTCCTTAAATTGTAACATTTTAATGGACTAATTGTATTATGTCCTATGGTGTATTGCTATGGGGCAACGCTGCCGATATTAATACAATATATATGCTGCAGAAGAGGGCTATTTATAACCTAGGTCCTAATGAATCATAGACCGCAAAATTTTAAGAAATTAATATCTTGACTGTTGCTTCTCAATATATTCTTCATAATGTTCTGTATGTACCATAGGCACTAAGTGAATTTGAAAAAAAACGTTCATAACCATAATGTGAACACCAGGAACCAACATAAACTTATAATGCCTACTACTCGGCTTTAGTTTTTTAAATTAAGGGATGCGACGAGCAGGACGTTCAGCTGATGGTAATTGATGCACCCTACCCATTACAATGCAGTGCCGCTTAAAATTATTGAAAAACCCTAAAATTCTGAGAGGCATTACAACTGCGCAGATATGAAAGATATCGAAACTTGAGAAGAGCATAAGCATAGGTATAAAAAGTATATTTTACAGGAGAGCGAAAAAACTATTTAAATTGGTAAGTATATCTTTTTATTTAGTAACCTGTCGAATCCAATTTTTTATTGAAAAATTGTGTCAAAAAATCTTCTTTTCACTTATTATACAAGCTGACATTAAAAGTTCTAAACTAATTAGGTATGCAAGATTCAATTGACGACCTAAAATGAACTCCTTTGCTATTTCATACCACGACGCCATAAGAGCGATCCAATTTAGGTTAACGTCAAATCAAGTCGGAAATTAAATCGCAAACTGTTTACATGTTTGTTCATTCATTCGTATTATTATTATTTCAACCTAAGCTGGACAGCTTGTTAAAGTATGCGATTCAAAAAAAGTTTCAACTTTCTTAGCGGAAAGTGAATCGTTTTGTTTATAACTTTTAAAAAATAGTGAAAGCATATATACATAAAACATAGAGAAAAGAAAAATGGAATTGATGAAAGATGAGATGAGAATACTTTATTGGATTTTTTTGTAAAATAAAATACTGAAAACAAATCCGAAAATGAAAATACTAAAGACAAGGCACTAAGGCTATAGCATGTTCGCGAGAACTTATTTAAAAAAAAGTACTCTGTGCTCGGACTGTCAAATTAAACATGAATGGAGGTGCTTTCATAACTTGTTTTAATCAGTTTATTTTACGAAAACACCTAACTGAACTGCATCGGAATTGAATCGCTAATTGAAAGTTTATGGTAGGCCTTCAGGGAGTGTGTTTTACGTAACATTTATTATTGACAATATGAAATATTATTGACAAATTCATAAAAACAGTATTTTATTTATTATGAACAACGTCTGTCGGGTCCGCTAGTTATATATAAACCTCTTGAAACACAAGAGTAATCACAAAAACGTTGAAAATTTATAAATCGTATAAAAGAACATTATTTATTTATTTATTTATTCAACAGAAACAAACAGTCACATTCATAAATTGATTACATAAACAGGATATTAAATCTAGACCTAAAGTTCCCTAATTTTTAAAACAGCCAATACAGATATGAAAATTAGTAAGTTACAACAAATAATATAATTCTAAATTTGGTTAAAAGTTCTTAAATGTATGGTTACAGCATTTTTAAATGAAGCTAATGTCTTAAACATGAAAAGGTCTAAGTGGCAAAGTTCGGTATTCATATAATTACACACTCTTCTGATAAAACAATTTTTAACATAAACGGTCCTGCTATGCGGAATGCTAAATAAGGGTTTACTAACACATTTATGCTCACATCTACGGGGTACTCTAAATGATAATATTAAGAATAAAAAAAACTGAAAAGCCACTGGTACGTGGCGGGCGAGGATCGAACCGGGTGCTCCGTGGTGAGAGTCAATGGTTCAACCTATTAAGCCATCGACGTTTCGTTTATTTTTAAGGCTACTTCTTTATCAAAATAGCTTACGATAACTGTGACGTAATACTTAACAATGATTGCAATTACTTCACAAAATATTTAAACAGCCGCATAGAAGTTACAAAGGTGACGTCATATCACCTCGCACGCAAACATCTCACATCATATTATATTCGCAAAACAAAAATTATTATTTTTTTCATATAATAGATAAGCGCACGGCACTGAGCGCAGTTATAATAATTTCTTTTTAAAAACTATTAAAATTTGTTTTTAGCAAATAATACTTATTATTTTATGGTCTAGAAAAATAAATTTCCTATACAATGACGTAAATCTTATTCCAAAATAATTATGGATATACATACTCGACATACTCGACAAAAGAAATTAAGACATATTTAAAAAAAAGTCACTATGAAAAGTGTTAATTTAAAAATCCTGCTTCAGTGTATATATAGTATATATTTATTTATTTATTAGGTTTATTTACAATCACTTACAATAATACACACAAATATAAAAAGTAGAACTAAAAACTAGGAACTAAATGTAGTGATTACTTACAAATAAACACAGCATGCACAAAAATAATTAATTTTAGGTATTACAAGCTGACCCAGCAAACGTTGTATTGCCGATATTAAAATCGCGATACAAAAGTAACTGTTGATCGTAGATGGGTGAAAATTTGAAGTTGTATGTATTTTTTAATGCCACATTATAAAAAATAAAAACAAAAAATTTTTGTTCAAAAATTAAAAAAAAAAAAATTAAGGGTGAACAACCCTTTTTAGTAAGGGGTATGAAAAGTAGATGTTGGCCGGTTCTCAGACCTACTCAATATGCTCACAAAATTTCATGAGAATCGGTCAAGCCGTTTCGGAGGAGTACGGGAACGAACATCGTGACACGAGAATTTTTTATATAAGGTAAGAAGAAAGATATAGAATAAGTTACGAATTTAACATTTTTTTTTAAGTAATAAATGAGTTATACACAGTTACATCAATTTTCCAATTATAACATTATTAAAGATTCCAATGATGCTGCAAAGGACCTGGTACCTAGGATCGTTCGACGAAGTGGAGGACAAAGTGGAGTAATAGGCTTACGTGGAATTCTTACTGGTACTCTTAGACCAAATTTATTTAGCAATTCGGGACAGTCGATAAAGCCGTTCAATAGTTTATGAGTAAACAGAAGATATAGAAGTTCTCTACGTTCATCCAAAGTGGTCATTTTAAAGATGGCCAGCCTTTCTTTGTAAAAAGAAATTAAATATATATTATATAGTACTACCTAGTATTAAAAAATTAAATATTATGTACTTAATATATACTAAATTTTTGTTTAAAATATAACAATTTTCATTTAATGTCCTATAGAATCTTCTTATTAATGAAAATAAATAATACATATCACACTAGATCAATCAATATAGACATCACTACTCATGATTAAATAGATTTTTTATTAAAAACCATAGACGTACGAAACAATAGACTCACGCTCAACGTGTTCGAGACAAAACTCTGCTCAACACGTGGAGTGAGCACAGTTTATAGTTAGTCAGCCTCGTAATGACGTTTTGACGTATGAGTAGTAATAGACCACCAATAATTCGTGCGTGGGTGCGAAATTGCACTTTTATCACGAACACATAGGATCTAAAATGAAGTGGATATTTCTACGCTACCAGTATAATGCTAGCTGTGCTTGCAGTTAACTAGATTCGGACACTTTCTGGTCGCGTTTTATTTTAAGGCCGGACCGCACTAGAGCGGTGCTGTGCTGTGCGTCGCTTCAATCGCTAGACGGGACCTATCGCATTACAACTGCAGTAAGCGGCAGCTCGCATAATTTCTATATCAATTTGCGTGCGAGTAACAATACAAGATGAGCGGTAGTGGCGAGGATTTGGTCATTATTTCTTTATTGTGTGCTGTAATACCAAGGTACCAATTACACAGGATTATGGATTCCACAACGGTGACTATTTCTGCCATGATACAGTAATGTGAAAACATTATCGTGTTTCGGTATGAAAGGGCGCCGTAGCTAGTGAAATTACTGGGCACATGAGACTTAACATCTTATATTTGTCAAGATAACGAGCGCAATAATTGTAGTAACGCTCATAATTTTAGGGGTTATACAAGAATTCTGAGCCACCATTACCGTTATTTTCATAAAAAAGTGAATATCACTATTTTTGATTTCTCGCCTTCTTAATGACTGCTCGGTGTCACACATACTTCAGAATATCGAAGACAAAATTCTATAAATTTAACAATTAATAGTATGCATACTGAAGCGACGCGCCGCTTACTGTGTCACACTGACCGTCGGTGCCCAGAGCGTCGCGCTGCGCGTCAAAATATCGGAGGCAAGTATGCCGCGACACACAGCAACGCGCAGTGCAGCACCGCTCTAGTGCGACATGCAATCTAATATATAAAATTCTCGTGTCATGGTGTTAAACTTTGAACTCCTCCGAAACGGCTTGACCGGTTCTCATGAAATTTTGAGTGAATATTGGGTAGGTCTGAGAATCGGACAACATCTATTTTTCATCCCCCTAAATGTTAAGGACACCCACATGAATTTTTTTTTTGACACCTTTTTTTTTAATTTGTTTGATTATGAGTCAGCATTAAAAATACTTACAACTTCAAATTTTCACACATCTACGATCAACAGTTACTTTTGTATCGCGATTTTAATATCGGCAATACAACGTCTGCTGGGACAGCTAGTACGAGTATAATATAAAATGATTGAAATTGAATTTTGCGCGGCGCCGCGTTAATGCGTTCCGGCCTTTATTGTCTCTCTCTAGTTAGTATTGTAAATCAAAGTAATAAATATAAAAAATAATAAGAGATCGAAGAGCAAGTATTAAATAAATATATAATGGCCACTGACATTTTTTTATTATATTAAATCAGTGGTCCTTATTTCGTAATAAAAAGAACGGCTCATTTCTTAAAATTATTTTCTACATTTTAAAGTGTGCTGTTTAGTTTTGACATGAATTTTATTTAATATAAGTTTTAGCAATAAAAATCGTATTAAGCGACTTCTTGTTATATCGTCTATATCTTTTTATTATATACTAGCTGACCCGACAGACGTTGTTCTGTATATAATAAATAAAATAATGTTTTTTTATCAATTTGTCAGTAATATATCATAAGATCAAGAATAACTTCGTAAAATATGAACCCTTCTGTCGTAATGAATATAATATAATAAATTGTTTCACAGCAGAACTGTCAAACCGTGCGTCACTAAATTCTCTCATAGAAATTATACAAGTATGGACACATCAAAGAAAAAACAAAATTTGTTGTTTTTATTTAATTCCGAGCATTTACCTACTTATTCACCTTTTAAACCTTCTCTGGACTTCCACAAATAATTCAAGACCTAAGTTTTCCAAAACGGTCCAGCCAAAGTTCTCGAGTTTTAGCGAGACTAACGAACAGCAATTCATTTTTATATGTATAGATTATTGAGGACCATATAGCACAGTGGCTAGTGACCCTGCCTAAGCTAGAGGTTCGAATTCCGGTAGGTGCAAATACTTATATGATAAATATGGATGTTTGTTTCCTAGTCATGGATGTTTATATATATGTACCCATAGTATAGGCTATGCCTAGATTGGGGCAAGATAATTTGCGTGAAGTGTGTCAATAGTTAGTTTTTTTACTTTTGTTTAGTATTAAGTATTATATATTTTGAGTGTCGAATATTACAAATGTTTACTTTTAAATTTTTTTGAAGAATTATGTGACTCCTTTAATAATTTGTACATCTAATAATATTTAATTGTATAGATTTAAGTATTTTTGTTCGATGTAACAATTTTTGGAATTCCTAATAAAAAATAAATAAATTTTATTATTAGTATCCTGTTAGTCCGAGATATAAAAGGCTTAAACCAAATATTTGTATACGCACACTAAAAAACAACTTATAACACATAGCTTGTACAATTTAACAAAACACTTACTGAGAGAAGCACTGGTAACGAACTTAAATCTAAGTTGTTCCTGAGCTAGGATGAAGTATCATCTGGAATTACCATGATACCTGAAGGGAACATACAATCCTATCAGGATTACCAGGACAAATTAAAAAGCAAAGATTTTAAACAGATTTGGTTGAATAACATACTTATAATGGTTATAATTATTAATATATTTACACATTATTTATAGTTAAAGTTTTAAATAAGTAATATTATTTTAAGTAAAAATCCTATTAACGTATAATTAGAATTGTCATATGATTCTGTTCAGTACTGTCTGTGCAGTCAACATATATCTTGGGAATCACCATGTACATGTAGGTAGCACCTACCTTAAGGTGAGTTATAACTTATGCATAAACCTACGTAATACTCAATTATCACTTAATTTCAAAATTAAAATTTATCTCACTAACGGAAAGCTTACAAATTACGACTAAAACAAAACAAAACTCTGACAAAGAAACAAAAAAATATTTTTATGTTGTGAATCGGTATTAACCAGGTAGATGCTGTAGCCAGAATTGGCTTACAGCACAAGCTGAGCATCAATCTTTTCTTTTGCCACACAACAGATTTAGTTAAATTAAGATTAGAAATATCATTAAGTATTTAGATTGTATTTTTATGTGTGTGGCATGGAATTTTTTTCTTATCCAGCCATAAAAGATTGGCTTGTCACTTCCAGGTTCCACCAATACTTCATCTTAGTTCCATAGCAAAGCTTTGTACCTGCCTGTCGCTATTGTGTATACCTAATTGCGAACTTGCACAATCAGGAACGAAAGCCGTAGACAATAATGAAGTTTCGTAACAGCTAAGAACTTTGATCAGAGTCAATCGGTGGATCGATTCGTTGGCTGGTAAACATTTCGCCTGTATAATAATACTCACGCAAAGCAAATTGTATGAAAATTATCATTGATCATTTTACAATTTAGTCCTAACAAATGCTGACCCAGCAAATATTGTTCTGCTAAATAATGCGCCTGCTTATTGTTTATCACTTTAGTGTGCGTGACAAGCTTCGTCTCACACTCACCATTTGTGTGTCGCTTTGTGTTAGTATTAGTAATTGCTCAAAATAGAGGCTAAGTGTCAACCTCAATTTTTTCTACACTTTCACAATCACAATTACGTATAAATAATCTAAGGAAATGTCATTGACTGAATTATTTCATTTAAAAATAAACAAAATATTACATTTGAATTTGGAATCTGTCATTTTTATAATAAAATAAAATTCTTTATTAGTTTTAACACATTCTCCTTAACAAATAGTGGCATCCTTTTAAGCATATAAAGAATTCTTGTGCCACGAGGCTCCGCTCTTTCTTAGCCTTTAAATTAACATACTTTGAGAACTTTATCAAATATGCTAAATCGCGCGCGCGTGTTTATTTATGTGTGTGTGTGTATGAGTGTGTGTCTCTATAGTAAGAATATTTTGATATAATTGTTGATTGACTTTTCTCATTTTGGCGCCGTGCAATAGAAAATTTTTAATTTCTTTGTTTCAGTATTTATGGCAAGAATAAGTAAAGCTATTTCTAAGTCAAAAAAATAGGTGTTAGCGATGATCAAAATAAAGATTTGTATGTCTTCTCAATGATTTATATTAGATTAATTATTATAATTTGTTTTAACAGAACTTCAGTGGCTTTTCTTTGTATAATGCAAGTGTCGCGCGCAATTGGTAGAATTAGAATGAATGTGATGTGTGACAGTTAAGGTGAGGTATTCCCAACACTTTAGGCAAAAATCGCTCGAACGTATATCTATAAGATTCGATAGGTACGCTGGTTGCGCCAATTAGCTTCATTGCGTAGTATGAAAGGGATAACTTGGATCGCGACATTATTCGTGAAGCGATCGTGAAGAGTATACGTCGACCCCCGCATCTCAAAACGTGCGTTCGATACGCGCCCGCGCCGCTACCTCATATTATAAACTTTTTATTTAATATTTTGAGCTCTTCATAATTTACATTAATTTGAAAATAAGCTGTGTCTGTGGTGTAATAAAGTGAAGGACGTCCTGGCGAGGCCTGCAGAAGATATCAAGGTTAGTCCCTGGAATTTTACTGCATTGAGCTAATTGGTATTACTAGGAGACGAACCCCGCTACCTTTTTTTCCATACAGTCCACTCAAAATAATCTTTTAGATTACCCGCGCGACCATTTTTGGCCCTTCAGACCCGTATCCTAAATCCTTTTAATATCCTTAAAGCCACGTGCCATTCGCATAAAATATTGCATCACTAGATACCATTTTCATTTAATTTATGTTTTATATTGACCAAGCATTCGTAACTAACTAGTTAATATTAATATACGCATTTCTTAATTGTACATAGTACATACCGCATCGTATTTTACCTATTTATTTTAATAAATAGCATCATTTTATGTACGTTTACTCGTAACATTTATTGGTGGTATTGCATAGACCATAATCAAATGTTATGTTTTACCACGTCGCATTTATTTAAATTAACTAAATAACTTATGCTTTTTACTTGGTCAACGCATTTTTATTTAATATTCATTCCGCAACCGTTTTTATTTAGAATAGACATACCTAATATACCTACCTTTACTATTCATCAGTCTTATTATTATACGAACCGCGCCCTATTACGATAATTTGAATCTACCTTCATAGTCTTATTAACCGTACGTTCATATTCGTTCCACAAATTTATAGAGGGTACTTGTAAATTTTGTTTGTTTACATTTATTTTAATACATTGCATAAGAATGTCGAAGTCACAATTGATGCAAGTAGCTATATTGGAAGCCAAACTTGCGGCTTATTTTGAAAGGATCCAAGGCATTTATGATTTATCACGAAATTTAACCGATGACACACTTATCGAAAAATTTTTGACCCAAGCGTCGGGGGTTGATTCGATTCGATTAAACTTCGAAAAGGTTTTAGACGATTTAAATCGCATCCAAATGGAAATTGACCCTGCATGCGTGCCCGGGTATAAAAAACTTATAGCATTTGAAGAGATTCTTTGTAATATACAACGTCAAGTTTCATTAAATAAACTGAAAACGGCAATGAACATTCAAGGCGCTGATAATTCATTATTACCTCGGAAAGCTAAACTCCCCCCTATCGAATTAAAGGGATTTGACGGAGACGTTCGCAACTGGCCAATCTTTTTTTCTAGTTTCAAGGATACAATACACAATAACCCCTCACTTTCCAAGTCGGATAAATTATACTATTTAATTGGTAAGTTAACTGGCAAAGCGTTGTCAGTGTATTCAGACATAACTCCGTCACCTGATAATTATGACATTATTTTTCAGGCTCTAGTCGATAGGTATGAGGATAAGAGGCTTTTGGCGACCGCGTATTTAGACACTATTTTTGATTACAAACCACACGCCACTGCTAACGCAAACCAGCTGGAACATTTCGTCGATAAATTTGCATCGCCTGTGTCGGCCTTAAGAAATTTAAAATTAGATGATATAAGCGACTTTATTTTATTGTATATTGCTCTTAAAAAGGTCGACAGCGAAACTACTCGCGCATTTGAAATGAATAAGCGTAATTGCGATATTCCAAAACTCGAAGATTTTATTGTTTTTATTCGCGATCAAATAAAAATATTGCAGCGTCACAGCTCATTAAATACGAAGTCCAAAACACAATCAAACCCTTCAACTTCATCTAAAACTATTTTGAAATCATTTGTAACTAATAATAATAATAATAACAGTAATTCCTGTATTGTTTGTTTTTCGAAAACCCACAATCATTATCAATGCTACTTATGGCACAACTTCTTAATTTTATCCGTGATTCTGTAAAGTCGCGTTGTAAAATACATGACGTGTTCGCTTTTACAGATTCGTCGGTAGATACTTTTATCGCTAACCGCATTTCAAAGATACAAGAGTATCTCGCGCCTAAACATTTTTATCACGTCGAGGGTAAGCAAAACCCTAGCGATTGTATTTCTAGGGGTTTAACTCCTGCTCAATTATTAGTTCATCCACTTTGGATGCATGGCCCACCGTGGGCACGAAATGATCTATCGTCATGGCCGTTGGATAATTTTATATTCAATGAAGAAGACGATTCTAAACTTTTAGAGTATAGACCAATTAAAGCTCTGGTAGGTAAAACAGCTTCATCAAACGAAAACTTTCTTCTTCAACTTTCATCGCGCATCTCGTCGTGGGGAAAATTATTACGCATTATCGTGTATGTTTTTCGTTTTGTTCATAAACTTCCACGCGCTGAATTTATTATGGTTGATCATTTGAAGCATGCGGAGATCGCTGTGCTACGCGCCTTGCAATTTTTGTTTTTTGAAAATGTCATTTCAGCGATCCAAAAGCAGTGCAAGGTCACAAAATATTTATTACCTTATTCGCTGTTCATTGATAAGGATGGTTTACTCCACGTTGGAGGGCGACTAAATAAATCTTCCTTATCGTTTGACGCTAAGCATCCCATTTTGTTGCCTAAAAATCATCATATTACGGCAATGATCATAGATTTTTATCACCGCAAATATATGCATGCCGGACCTTACCTACTTTTATCATTATTACGACAAAAGTTTTGGATTATGGCTGGGCGTGATATTGTACGAAAACGCTTTCGAGCTTGTATCAAGTGCTTCAGAGCTAATCCATGTGCACAGAATCCGTACATGTCAGTGTTACCGGCACCCCGCGTGAACGAAGCGAAGCCATTTTTAAGTACTGGTGTTGACTATTGCGGTCCCTTCTTTATTTTGATAAGTAGGTACAGAGGTGCTCGTAAAGAAAAGGCATACATTTGCCTTTTTACATGTTTTATTACTAGAGCAGTTCATTTAGAGCTTAGTACGGAGTCGTTTTTACGTGCGTTCAAGCGTTTTATTTCACGACGCGGTGAGTGTCTTAATTTATTTTCCGATAACGGAACGAATTTTGTAGGTGCAAAATTCATTTTGATGAGTTACATAAATTCTTAAAGTCGAAGTCATTTTGTGCATCCTTTAACGATGAAGTTGTAAACCGAGGCATTAATTGGAAAATGAACCCACCCAGCTGCGCACACTTCGGTGGCGTCTGGGAAACACACGTACGTAGTGTCAAACTCCACCTTAAACGCGTCATAGGTGAAACTTTACTTACCTATGAAGAAATGTATACTTTACTCACGCAAATCGAGTGCGTGCTTAATTCACGTCCTCTTACTGTTTTAAGTTTCGATCCCGCTGAACCGGTCGCTCTAACCCCTGCTCATTTTTTAACGTTAGGGCCATTGGGTACGTTTCATTCTCCACCCGACATAAAAACTAATATTAATTTGTCACAGCGTAAACAGTCATTAGACAACCTGCTCCAAAGTTATTGGAATCGGTGGCGGAATGAGTATCTCCATGAGCTACAAATGCGATCAAAATGGAACACTGTTACGAACCCGTAGAATTGTTATAATTAAAGTGGATAATTGTCCACCACTTAGTTGGCCGCTCGCCATAGTTGAAGACGTCCACCCAGGTTCGGATGGAGTCATTAGAGTTGCGAGTGTGCGTACAAAAAATGGTTCTTACCAACGACCAGTAGCAAAGCTTTGTCCTTTGCCCACTCAATAAACTTACTGTTCTTTTTACATTCGTCACTTGGACGAATCCGCATTGTAGGTTAAGTATATCTTGTTTTATTTTTAATTTTCTTCATTACTTCAATGTAAGCGCGCGTGATGCATCTTTTCACTTTATTTTTTTTGTTTTGTTCAATGTTTGTATCGTTAATTGTTTTTTTTTTTTTTCTCTTTTACACACGACTTTTTTCGCGTTTCACATTTCCTTTCCTTTTACATCCTTTCCTTTAGGGTACACCCTAAGGCTGGGGGGATGGTTGCGCCAATTAGCTTCATTGCGTAGAATGAAAGGGATAACTTGGATCGCGACATTATTCGCGAGGCGACCGTGAAGAGTATACGTCGACCCCCGCATCTCAAAACGTGCGTTCGATACGCGCCCGCGCCTCTACCTCATATTATAAACTATTTATTTAATATTTTGAGCTCTTCATAATTTACATTAATTTGAAAATAAGCTGTGTCTGTGGTGTAATAAAGTGAAGGACGTCCTGGCGAGGCCTGCAGAAGATATCAAGGTTAGTCCCTGGAATTTTACTGCATTGAGCTAATTGGTATTACTAGGAGACGAACCCCGCTACCTTTTTTTCCATACAGTCCACTCAAAATAATCTTTTAGATTACCCGCGCGACCATACGCATAGACACGGGCGGGCTGAGACACGAACCGAGCGATGCAGGTCAACGACCTCCACCCCGGAAGGACCGCGTAATATTTCTTAAAAGTTACAGTTGCGCAAGAGTACGAAATACTGTGATATTATTTGAAGTTATATTGCCGTAAGTTGATTGGTCGAGAGGATGGCTCGATATAATAAAACGGCTTATGTTAAGGATGCGTTTACGAATCCGACAAAAATAAGATAATTTTCGGTAGAGTTTGTGATGAAATGAAACTAATTCTAACAAAACTAAAAATTGCCATAAATAGATTACTTCTTTATCTCCAATTAGCAGGAAATTTTTGCTTTGAAATTTTGATATTTTATGTCGTAAAAACGATTATCCGTTACCTCTTCACACAAAATTGACGAAATGGGGCTTCATTCAGGATCAGTTTTCTGCTACTACTTACATAATTTTGTCTCTTAAAAATTACGTAAGGATTGCAGATATAATATTTTCAAAAACACGGGAAATAAATTAATGAATATGTTATAAATAATCTCAGAAAAAAATATAAATGAATCGTCTAAAATTCATATATTTTTCTGAAAAGCATGAGCTTTAAAGTGTGGTATTAAGGGTTATTTTATTTTGTCACTCCGTACGCATTGCACAGATCTATCTCACAAGATCTATCGAAACAACGTCAGTCCGCGCTCGGCCGCCGTCGTGGGTAGACACTGTGTCAGTTGTAAGCAGTAGCTCGTACTCGAAAAGATCGCTGTACGAACATGAATATTTTGTATAAACTATAAAATACTGTCTTTGATACTTTACATATTTTGTAAGCAGTCAGATTTTCTAAAAATTATGTTTCTTATTTTTTTGTAGAATTTGTGATTTTTAAGTTCATCCCTAAATATAAGGTCTATATTAAATTGACATCGGGTTAAAATCGAAATCCAAGATGGCGCCTATGAAATTTACCAACTTCTCTTCATAGGTGTCATTTTCATGGTTTTCGGGGTCAACAATAACGAATATCGGGTCAAAATCCAAATCCAATATGGCGCCTATGAAATTTACCAACTTCTCTTCATGGGTGTAATTTTTATGGTTTTCGGGGTCAAGAATAACGAATATCGGGTCAAAATCTAAATCCAAGATGGCGCCTATGAAATTTCCTAACTTCTCTTCATGTGTGTCATTTTTATGGTTTTCGGGGTCAACAATAACGAGTATCGGGTCAAAATCGAAATCCAAGATGGCGCCCATGAAATTTACCAACTTCTCTTAATGGGTGTCATTTTCATGGTTTTCGGGGTCAACAATAACGAATATCGGGTCAAAATTCAATTCCAAGATGGCGCCTATGAAATTTACCAACATCTCTTCATGGGTGTCATTTTCATGGTTTTCGGGGTCAAGAATAACGAATATCGGGTCAAAATCGAAATCCAAAATGGCGCCTATGAAATTTCCTAACTTCTCTTCATGGGTGTCATTTTCATGGTTTTCGGGGTCAACAATAACGAATATTGGGTCAAAATCGAAATCCAAGATGGCGACTATGAAATTTACCAACTTCTCTTCATGGGTGTCATTTTCATGGTTTTCGGGGTCAACAATAACGAATATTGGGTCAAAATCGAAATCCAAGATGGCGACTATGAAATTTACCAACTTCTCTTCATGGGTGTCATTTTCATGGTTTTCGGGGTCAACAATAACGAATATCGGGTCAAAATCCAAATCCATGATGGCGCCTATGAAATCTACAAAATTTTCTTCATCGTCAAAATTAGAATTCATTCATGAACTTAAATTTTATTTTAAAAGGCCTGTCTAACAATATCCCACATGCTAAATTAATTCTTCATTCCCGAAATAAATAAATATTTACGTTTCGACTTTTCATCCACAATATTTACAAAACACATTCCGTTACCAATCTAATTAAAAAATCTCAAAGTTTTATTTTGGAAGACCTATCTAATGATACCCTACATGCAAAAAAAAATTCATCCTCTTTTTAACCACAAGAAGCTCTACCCTTCTTATCAATTATTACCACCATATTATGTCAAGAAGAGGTATTTCAATAGATATTGTAATCATAAGCTATTACATAAATGTAACGTATATCTTCCTTAATCCCGCTTTATTTTCAAAAGAGCAAAGGAAATGTCATGTATCAAACCTGAATCTAACTTTCAAAGACCTATCCAACGATACCCCACAAGGTTAGTCTCCAGTATTTTTTTCAACTCCACTTGTAGGGGAGGTATCCTTAGGGAGGAAGCTACGTCCAAAGCACCAGACAACATAAGAAATAGCGTGCGTACAAAGTACACATGTCAGAATTGAAACTTATTTGTGAAAATCAATTTTTAAATGCACCTACAATAAACCTGCACAATACAAAGCTAGTAGGGAAGATGTTCTACTTACTCGCGGCCGCGCGCTAAACCTACATGATACAATGCTAGTAGTGAATTTGTTTTACTTGATAGCGGTAACGTCTGCTTCATACTACATTCGCATTTTCTCACTCTATCTCAATCAGACTCAATCTCCCTCCGCTCTTCTTGGATAAAAACGTCCTTCATTTTCGTGACACTTTATTCCGTTTCATCCGCAAAAATTTTACTCTCATGCGGGCAAAGAAGTTTCACTTCAAAAATGATCCCAAATTCGTTCTCTGTACCCTCGAGAACCTCGAATACGATATCTATATTGTTGAAAACATAATTTTGCGCGGCGGCCATCTTGTATTTCAAAAGTGATCCCAAAATCGTTATCTGCACCCTCGATAACCTCGGATACGATACCCATATTGCTGAAATCATAATTATTCGCGGCGGCCATCTTGGATTTCAAAAATGATCCCAAAATCGTTCTCTGCACCCTCGATAACCTCGGATCCGATACCCATTTTGTTGAAATCATAATTTTGCGCGGCGGCCATATTGGATTTCAAAAATGATCCCAAAATCGTTCTCTGCACCCTCGATAACCTTGGATACGATACCCATATTGCTGAAATCATAATTTTTCATGGCGGCCATCTTGGATTTAAAAAAAACTGCGTTTACTGCACACGACGTTATGCGACGGAACTGCCATCTAAAGTTTCAATATTTAACTACTAAATGAATACACCAACCAATTATCAAAAATACATATGTATTAAAAAAAAAAACAAAATTCAAACTTGCTAAAGCATCAAATTCATTTGATACCCGCTATTAGCTTTAAGTACGTGTATGTGTTTGAGCGATGTCAGTGTAGTGGTGCGATTCAATACGCCTCTGTTTTGAGAACGCGTCCTTAAAGGGAATAAATCTGGTGTCAAGAATAGATTCCGGATGAGTAATTATCACAAGTGAATTGATGGATTAGTACATTTTGAATATTGCTAGAGGCTTAGATTAGGGATTGGTCTCCGCTGCGCTCTTACTAGATATCGTACTACCTAAGAACAATAGCATTTTTATTACGGCAACTATTAGATGCTTGTGTTCGTGGCATCTTTAAAATTTTGTAACATACGCTTCGTGTTATTTTACATTGAAATTAATAAAATACAAAATACTTACTGATGATGTCTTTATTATTTCTTGTAGCATTATTTTTACAAAGTTTTACTACGCAACCCTACATTTTAATTTTAATTATTAGCGAAATCTAACAGAACCTGTGGCACGCCAACGTCACACATTGATCGAGACTGGCTCGAGTACGTCCACTTGGGCGTAGTATTAGATGTCGCACTTTGCGACTACGCCTGCGGTATCTAGCGCAGCGGAGACCAATTCCTAATATAACGCCAGAGCTGAACTTTTCGAGTTGGAGTATATTTTGAAAAATGTCCTGACAAAATTCTCACGTGAAAGAGCATAGATAATTCGCTGCCCATTCCTACATTTAACCGAGAGCACTCAAACAAAGTGCGAAAAACCTTCATTTTTTACACTTCACAGACCTACAGAGTGCATAGAGGAAATTTGCGAGTTTTAGTCTTTAACGAGTAATTTATGATTCAAACGCAACACACCGCTTGTCTATTCAGAGAGCTTTCGAAAGCACTTTGAATTGTCGCTTACTATTATTATATTTTGTTATAAAAAGTACTTCTACCTTCAAATTTAAGCGTTGGAAATTTAATTTCGAGTGGAAAGTATAACGGACAATAATTAAATACTCTGTTTTATTTTATGTCCAGTTATTTTTCATATTTCTGAAAGTAACTAGTATTTCAATCACAGGCCCGGACTAGTAAAAGGCTAGTCACAAGTGGACTAATATAAATCACTTTATAAGCACTAATTATGTAAAATACAAATTCGTTTTTTTATGTAAAAAAAAACTTCGTTTAAAAAAACCGACTAAAAACTGAAAAGTATAAAATAACTAAAAATTTTATTTAATACACCTTTACCTTTAATACTAACAATAAAATGCTATTATTTATATGTGCTACCTATTGATAGGTCTTAAGTCGGTGCTAAGCCCTAAACAAAATAAAACTTAACATTATAAACAGCTTACTTACTTTCATTATTAAGGCCACGCGTGTCTGTCCGCTTGGGTTGTTTTGTTCTAGACGAAGTTATCCCGCTCAAATTCACGGGTGGCGAGTACTTACTATTACATTTGGCTTGTCACCGACTTCAAAGCTATCAATATGTAGCACATACAAATAATGGTATGTATTTTATTAATATTAAAGGTAAAGGTGTATTATATTAAATTTTTAGTTATTTGATACTTTTCAGTTTTTGAAGTCAGTTTTTTTAAACGAAGTTTTTTTTATTTTTTACTTTTTAGTGTCAGTTAATAATTATAATATATAATCAACCTGAATGAAAACTCCTAAAAAAGCCGTACACAAAAAACAATTATATCATCGAGATAAACAAAAATTTTCATAAAAAATTTTCATAAGATGAAAACTACTGGGCCAAACCATGTAAATGTTTTATGGGACCAAATGGCATCTATTCTGTATCGACAAATTACGTGAATCGGATCATAAATCTCAGAGTAATCGGTGTACATACATAAAAAAATACCGATCGAATTGATAACCTCCTCCTTTTTGAAGTTGGTTAATAAAATCACTAATTTGCATGCTAATAAATGAATTAGTTCAATATGTACGATAAAACCATATATAACACCTATATATTTCCCATGTTTGACGCAAAAATAAAAAAGAATTATTAAGAATTGTTGTGGTATTTGAAATCTTTACCACACCAGCAGAACCAATTGAATGCTGGTTCTAAGAAGTAACAGCTTTTTGATGGATTATTTAAGTTATCACGAATGTTTTTATTACTACCTTTGGATAAACTGACTTTATTTCTATCTCTTATGTGTCTAGGTTTTATAGTTTGAGCGCAAGCATTACTTATTGTTCCACGGGATCATTGAACATTTAGTCTTTATTTATGGAATAATAATAGTAATTCTTTTATTTGTTCCATATCACTTTTTACAAAGTATTAAGTTTTTTTTTTATGGAATAGGAGGACATACGAGCGTACGGGTCACCTGGTGTTAAGTGATCACCGCCGCCTACATTCTCTTGTAACACCAGAGGAATCACAAGAGCGTTGCCGGCAATTTCTTTTTCGGACCGCTCTCATATTATGTTGGGGGGAGGGGGGGAGGGAGGGATGGCCTCCGGTCCTCGACACTAACCTACGCGAAACATAGCGGCACTGGGCCGCTACTTCACGCCGGTATTCTGAGCGAGTGTGGTAATTAACCCGGACGAGTCTGGCCCGGTTGTGCTGCCGTCATAAGACGGCAGCGTGACTCTCCCACTTCTGAAAAGCCCTTAGTCGCCTCTTACGACACCCATGGACCTGGGACTCCCCTATTCTTTTTATGCCCCGGCAAAAGCACAGGGCAAGTACAGTTGATTAGTTTTTTAAGAGTTCTAGTTTAGTTGGGTCTTTTCCTTTTGTATCTAATTTCTATTCATTATATTAACCCCTTGCCTATCTTCTTCCACGTCCTCTCCTGTACCACGAATAGTCCAGTCCTTTTCCAGCAACTTACATAAGGCCATCTATTCAACGACGTTGTGGTCTTCCAACATTTTTTTTTCTAACAAGGCCTATCCAGCTGGTGGTTAAATTTTTTTTTTATTGTTCACAATAAAAATTATTAACAATACAAAATACATATAAAGTCACCCACAAGAAACCAAGTAAGGTTATTACTTAAAGTATTATATTGTTTTTATATACTAATTTTATTAACATGCCTAATAATACACATAAATACATTAAAAATTGTTTGTTTTATTAATGCCTTAATGAAACAATAGCTGAATCTGGCAGTCCCTCAAATTTTAAATCAATCAATTACTGCTTTTTAACATCTTCGGCCGGAAATATACAGAATTACCAAATCACTAGAAGTAGAAATAGACTTACTGTTCCAACTTTCAAACTTTCATAAAACCGGTCACTCACGAGGAAATGTATACAAATATAGAATAAACTCCCACATATAACTGAACTTCCGTTATATAAATTTAAGCTTCATATTGAGGTAATTTTAATGAAGAAAGCGTATTATAAAGTTCAGGAATATATAGACGATAAAAATGTATTGATACTGTGAAAACTGTAAAGGGATGATAAAACTTGCTGTGTTTCTTGCTGGTTCATCTCAGAACAAGGCCTCCTAGTATCTTGAACGATGCCATCAAAATTGACTTTCATAAGTGTACAAATTTTACGTAAATGAATAACGAAAATTAGTTTAATTTCATTTCATCTCCAAATATTTAAGAAAATCTTTCTTTCTGTTTATGAGGGGAAAAATGAGAAAGTGTCTCACTTGAAACTGAAAAAGCCATGCCCATGGACAGATGCCCACCTCTGTCAAGGGATGCGTTGCCATAATTTTCCCTTGTCCTTTGTCTCCAAAAACACAAGCTAAAATACGGTTCTATATTGCGAAGCGCCCGAATCGAATTTACAACTAAGTTGATCGTAAGCTCAGTTTTGTACTTACCTCTCTATTGTGGATATCTCATTGCAGACTTGCTTTCAGCAACGTAAGCTGTGGGTATTAAAGAAGTTTAATCATCTGAGAACTTGGATCAGAGTCAATTGAAGCATAGATGTTGCTTTAAGTCAAAAGTTGTAATAAAGATAACTCTTGTAGATGCAGTGTGTGAAGTTATACTTACTATAGTAGGCAAATATAGGATAACTATTATATACATAGTTTCAGTCTGCAAGCTTCATTAGAGGCTGTTGGTTACATAAATTATTATGTATCTACCCGTTTGTTAAGACTTATCTCAGTTTTGGGAGGCTTTTTACTGAATAGGTGTTTCAAGCAGTAATTTTGGTTACATAATTTTAAAAAATGAATTAGGTTTCTCCAGATATAGTCAGATTGCCACATTGACGAACTGTAAGCGGCGAAAAAAACAACACAAGATTATGAATGGAGAACTAAAAAAGAAAACCAAATTGAATTAAATGAGAAGTTTTGGTGTGCATAAATGTATGCTTGCGCACGTTCCGGTGTGCGTGTGTGTGTGCATATATTAAATGTATGTGTGTATAGTGTATCTCATAAGAAGCGATGTGAGTGTGTATTTTGATAAAAAAAGTGTCCCTGAGTTTATTCAAGGCTAACCTTTTGGAAAGAGTGGTAGTATTTGATAAATGATGATGGCTAAGTAAAATAGAATATGTCTAAGAATTTATCATCTCGTTCACTTGTTACAAAGGGGTGCTACAAGGCTCAATATTAGGGCCTTATCTCTTTCTTAATTATATAATTAATTGACGTAACCTTGTAAAAAATAATCATGAAATAGTACTATTTTCCAGATGACACTTCTTTTATCTTTTAAGTTAAATCTCGACAAGTATTTGTTGACGATGTAAGTCGTGCTCTTTCTGAAGCAGTGAAATTGAAAACAAGAAAAAAAAGAAAGCAATTTATTATAGAATGCAATAAAAAACAAAATGTGTAAGATTTGTAACGCCTAATGTGAAGCAAATATTTTTGTAAAAATTAAAGATGAGAATATAGAGGTGGCCAGAGATATGTATTTTTGGGTTGATTATAAACTTCAATGGGGAACTTATAGCAATCATCAAAACTGACAGACGTCTTAATCAAATTTTCAATTTTTTTAATGAAAGACTTTAAAAAAAAAAGACGAGACGAGTAGGACGTCAGCTGATGGTAATTGATACGCCCTACCCATTTCAATGCCGGCACTGCATTCAGGATTCTTGATAACCCGACACTCTGAGCAGCACTACAACTTCGCTCGTCACCTTGAGACATAAGATGTTAAGTCTCATTTGCCCAGTAACTTCACTAGCTACGGCGCCCTTCAGACCGAAACACAGTAATGTTTACACATTACTGCTTCACGGCAGAAATAGGCGCCGCTGTGGAACCCGTAATCTAGCCGGCTCCCTGTGCAAAGCAGCCTCCCACTGGTAAATATATATATACTCATGTGCTCATTTAATGTCCGCCACGCTGCAGCTGTATAATTTAAAAATTTCTACATATGATTCCATTATATGTAATTTGCAAATTTCTATTGATAACAAAATATTACCGCTATATTATATTTCAAGAATATCCATGTATTTACAACATAAGAATCGTGAAATTCCATGTCAGTGTAAACAGAGAAAAATCAGAAATAGTTTTCTGATTTTTCTCTAGTGATCTACGCATTAAAAGCGCATAATATGTTATAAGTGGAAGTGCTACTCAGACCTGAACCTCTTAAATAATTTTTAATTATCAATATTTTTCAAAAATAAAGTGTGTGTGTCAGCTCCGACGCACGACTGGAGTTTACTCCTCAAGAACGATTGTCTTTGAACTGGTACTAAACAAAATCAAGTCAAATGGAGTCGGTTACAAACAGACATACAGCAGAAGCTAATAAAAGCGTATTAATTAAAATAATAAATCAATTTCAATAATATAATATAGCTTCAAAATACAAGAAAAGAAAAATGATGTTTGCTATCCGTATCACTGAAATACAACTAATATAGGGACCGAGCGTCTAGACTGTCACGCCAACTGAAAAGTGAAAGGTGCGCGAGAAATGATGCGCACCAAAAACGTTACTATCCCATATGATTAGTTGGTTTTACTCTCCATATTTTTTTAATACCGGGCGCCTCATATGAAAATCGATTCTTAACGAGTAAACTCCAAAAAGAAAATATTTTGATCCTTTCTATTGAATTTGTCCCACCTTCATGTAACACACACACACACTTAATCAAACATACTGTTTCTTACACATGTATTTTTTTTATTTTTTTAATAAATAATTTGTTATGTTTTGGGTATCTTCAAAATTTGCCACAAAAATGCAAAATGATGACTGCTAAGTTAAATGTCTTTTTGTTAATCATAGCTCTATTTGATCCCACGATATAGTCTCAAACTAGTGTGATGAGTCAATGACAATTATAATGAAGATTGAGTCATACATATAATATTGTAAAATATTGAAATGAATTGTATTTTAATTACAATGGATAATATGTAAAAAGTTTGATTTAAATAAATTATTAATTAATAATCTCAGTGAGTCATACATCTTTGTGCCGTTTGGTGTCGAGACACTTGGCCCGTGGGGCCCAGAGGCGCGGAGAATGTTCAAAATAGTATCTTCGCGCCTCGATAAAGCTACTGGAAACCCAAGCGCTGGTAGCTATTTCGGTCAACGGATCAGCCTTACTATCCAACGCGGTAATGCTGCCAGTATTCTTGGTACGCTTCCACGTAATGATAGTTTTAATTTTATGTAGTCGTAGTATTGTAAATATAGTTATAAGATTTGTTTTGTTTTAATAATAAAATAAATTATTTTTAACGTGACAATGTCTTAGAATTCGATAGAGCCGGCTGCACGCACGACAAAACATGACTCATGCGGCGTTACCTCGCTCTGAGGCGTTCCATGTAAGGCTTGAAGTGCAAGCGAGAGCGCGGAACGAGCGACAAAGAAGCATCGGCCTTTGCGTTCGGCAGCGTTCGACATCAGAATAACACAGATTGTAAGAAATTAAATATTACACATGTTTAAAAGTTGTAAAACAATTACTCAACGCACATTTATACTTGTAAAAACTATTAAATTGTAAAAAAAAATTGACATAATTGTATTTATGCGTACAAATAAATCTAACTTGATCAATTTCATTGTGATTTCCAATTACCTCCTTCTCTATATACATACAAATCTATTAAACAAATGAAATTAAAATTTTCTTTTGAAAAATGCTACCATTCCATCAGTATTTTCTTAAGACGTTGTCACGTTCAACTATCGTCAGTAAACCGAGTTTACAGACAACCAATTTTTTTATTCTTATTCTAAGTTTCACTCAGTATCTGCATATAGGAAATAGGTCCTTGAATTTTCCGACTTTCGACGAATAATTTCTAATTGAAACGCAACACACCGCTTAGCTATTCAAAAAGATTTCTAAAGCATTTTGAATTGTCGCTTGCAGTTATATTTTGTAGTCAACAGTGCTTCTATATTCGAATTTTAACGTCGAAAATGTACTTTGGAACGAAAGCTTAAATGTGAGTGATAAAATACAGTGAATTATTTGCAAGTGGCCAGTTTTTGTTGTTTTATTTGAATACTATTCTGTATGAGGTGACAGCTGTATTTATCGAACCGAATACGAAGCTACTGTTTGTGAAAGATCTCTGTTTGTCTGGGATTCAATATATTTGGCAACGTTTTATTTTCGGATCTGTGTTTCATTATTATTTTGGTGTTTTATGAAAGCGAGTAGTGGCTGGATGATCTTGTTACCGGGAGATCTGCTTGATGTGTTTTTTATTATTATTATTTCCTTTAAAGTTAAAGTTATTATATATTTTATTTTATGAAATGCTCACATAATGCCTCTATTTATTTACGGTATGTGTGGATTGATGCATCTACTATACTCTATAACTCTTGTGTTTATAAGTATTAATTTACTTTTTTTTTCTTTTTTTGACTTACTCGTGTAAGCCTTTCAGTTTTTGACATTTGAGTATTTTTGTTGCGTCACTTTGCATATATTGTAATTGATGTAAAACAATTAAAATGTAAATCTTCACTTAAAAGAGTGGCAATGAGTTTCTTGCTACGTCTTCTCATTAGCTCAACCCTTTACAAAGTAGCGGTAGATTCAATAAGAAACAATATTTTTATTTTTTTTGACATTCATAAGTATCATTTCCGTGACCTACATGAATAGTGTTTTTGAATTTGATTTGATGACACTTAATCCTTAGATAGTTTATAGGTCTAGATCACAGGTCTAGATAGACCCTCTTGCTGTTAGCCAACGAATGCCAACAGGCCTGGTTTTTCACTTTAGTGTGCATGATAGCCACGTCTTATAGCCTAAATACAAGGTCGGATTAGGTACAGCCGGGCCAAGTACGGTCCGGTAGGCACCTCGCACCAATTGGTCTGGCGTGGTACTCTATACGGTCCGGACGGTCTCTTTCAAGTTGTTCCCTCATGACCGAGGATCAGGACCGGATTTAAACATAATGCCGCCCCTGGGCACCGGAAAAGAATCCACCCCAATAATTTTACTTAAACTTATAGTTGATATATTTTATTTTTCAAAACTAAAATACCTTATTTGTTGCAGAAACTATATCAAAACCAATACTCATTATTTTTTTGTAATTACCGAAAATAAAAAAATCGATTATTATTTTAAATCTCCAAGGGAATAAATTAATTAAATCGTTTTAATTTTTACTAAACGTGCCAAAATTATAATTTACAAATAATGGATATATTGAATTTCTTGAATTATCAATTAAACCAGAAATTATTAATTAACAGAATTAATTAATTATATTGAGCAACATTGATAAGGCTAAAAAAATTATTTCACTTTCAAAATTTTGCCGCCCTAAAAAATTTGCCACCCTGGGCACTTGCCCCAACTGCCCCTAGTGTAAATCCACCGCTGCTGAGGATCGTGGTCATCAACAAGTGCTCCACATTTGGAGTGAACTATTTGTTTCCATCGGCCTTTACTCCTTCGCATTATGTAACCAAAATACTAAATAATTCGTTGGTAGCATCTCGTGGACAGACGGGTTTTCATCTTGAGCTGTGATAGGATCGACACATTTTGTGCGATGGACGATGCGATATACCATTGAATATGGTTCCCTAACGGACTGCATCCGATGGTTCGGCCATACCAAATCCGATCATGTGTCTATTACAGTCTCATATATACTATGAATTTACACTCGCGATACGTCAGTCAAGTTGCTTTAGTGTGCATTTGTTGCTGGAAATAGAGGCTTACTTCATTTTAATCGATGCCTGCTTTTTTTTTGTGGTGATGGTAGGGCTAGAATGAGGGATCAAGTGGATTTGCTATGCGCGTACACCCGTACAAACAATCCTATAACTCGACCGAATAAAAACGGTAGAACATAGCGGACATGAATTGCCTTTGTTCAAAAGTGATAATATGAATACTGGTTTGGTTGAATAATATTATACTGATTATGGTGATCACTTATCAATATGTTACAGCTCTTATTCTGTAATTTTTTTTAAAAAGCAATTAATTTTTTTTTCTTAAAATTCTAAATTTTTAGTGTCATATCCATACTATGATATCATCAGCAGTATTTGTGAAAACGGTAAGCTGCACAAACATCCGTATAAATGCTTCGCTTCAGATTAATTATACAGGGTGTCCCAAAGGTATGGGACATGAAGGGTAAGTACCTTAAATATCGAAGATAGGCTATTTTACTGAAAGAAGACTTTATGTTATTTTTAAAAGTAAGTAATTCTGCATTCAAAGATTTTCTAAAAATTACTTGCGTCGTCTGGGAATCAAACCGACTTAAATGTAAAAAAAACACCCATACTCTTATGATACCAATCGAAAGAATGGCCAAAAACTAATAACTCTTCTTAAGTAACATCGTATTTTAAAAGTAGTCAATTAAGTGGGTAGTTTTTTTTAAATTAATTAATTAAATGCTCAAAATGTGATCCCTCTTTTTTTACGCAAATCGCCAATCTTTTAATGAGTCCGCTACCTGTTGATTTTCTTATCATTTTATGATTAATACTCGATATGATATGGCACAATTCTGTTTGTAACTCGCCCACGTTCTCGTATCGCTTTTTGTATAGCATATCTTTCACGTATCCCCAATAGAAGAAATCTAATGGTGTAAGGTCTGGGGATCTGGCCGGCCATCTAATCGGTCCACTCGTACCAATCCAGGATAACATTCATTTTACGTTGTTCCTTTCTTTTAAAATACTATGTTACTTAAGAATAGTTATTAGTTTTTGGCCATTCTTTCGAATTGGCATTATAAAAGTAGGGGTGTTTATATTTTAATGTCAGTCGGTTCGATTCCCAGACTAGGCAAGTAATTTTTAGAAAATCTTTGAATGCAGAAGTACTAACTCTTAAAAATAACAAAGTCTTTTTTCAGTAAAATAGCCTATCTTGGATATTTAAGGTACTTTCCCTTCCTGTCCCATAACTTTGGGACACCCTGTATATCTATATATATATATATCGTGTATAACATCAATTGTCACTTTTATTTGCATAAACATGTAAGATTGGTGTTACATAAATATTATAAAGTACATGTTTGCCACATTTATGACGTGCAAATTTTACAAAATACATTTCTAAATCATTAGTTACTATAATATCATGAGTTAGACGACGGGACCGCAAAAAGTTTACCTGTTATAACTGTTATTATTGTTGTGGGCTATTATTTATTTTACCAAACATTATTTACGGGTTTCATTCCAATCAATCCAAGCCATTTAGGATTGAAGTAATTACCACCATTTTGCTTTAATTATTATTTTTCTCCACATTTTTGTGATTTTCTTATAGCTAAATACTTTCAAAATCTCCGGCCAATAAAAGTAAACAACATACCTCGGAAAAAATAGAAAAAAAACTTCGTGTTATAGGTGTAAAAAAGGCGCCACATGCGCACATAATTCTAATGATAAATTATAGAATTACTTACATTTAGCAGTTGTATTAAAGTCACACAAACACATTAAACAGGGACACACACAAACCTTATGCAAATAAGGTTAAAATGGTACCTAAGTGCTCAGTTAAATGAAACAAAATAGTTTTATTTAAACATGTGCTGGAAATTAAGTAACAGCTAAGTTGTTTCCTGTATCTAATTGCGAAGTTGCACAGCTACGATCGTAAGCTGTTGACAATGGAAGAGTTTCGTAACAACTGGAAACTTAAATCAGAGTCAATTGGAGGATCAGTACTCGCTTCGTAAATTCGAATAGTGGGCTTTTGAAGGATACTGTCGGCTTTTGAATGAGGTCAAGCTAATTTTGGTCAATACATATACTTAATAAAATTGTAATCTGGTGGTTTCTCTACATAAAGCATTAAATAAACCAATTAGTACTCCCATAGTCTAGCCATACAATATATTATGTACTATGTATACAAGACAACTATACGGGGTGTAATCGGTAAGTGTGACCAGACGATTATTCTGTAAGAGCGAGTACACATTAGGCGAGAACCAGTATTTCTTATCTAGATGTACACACACAAGCGCGCGTTTCTGATCAAGCGCGCATCGAACGCGCGCTTTGCGTTTTCGTTCAAAGGCACGTTGGGAGGGCATCAGCCGTGCGCTTCGGGATACATTAGCCACCATTTTGTTGTACATTTGAACGAAAGTGTAGAGTGGACGCAATTCACCAAAATGGAGACCGAGCACTTCGATACAGACTTATTTATCGACGAAATTCAAAAGCGTCCAGCTATATGGGACATGGAAAGTCCTGATTATAAAAACAAAATATTAAAGAAAAGGAATTGGGAGGAGATTGTTGAAATTTTCAGTGATTGTGAAGACAATTTAGAAAAGAAAAAACTCTTGAGTGAATATAATTATTTATTGATATTTCCTATAACTATATCATATTTGGTAAGTAAGTACCTAAATCATATTGTCATGCCAATGTAATTTACCCTCATTTATAAAATAATTGGCGAAATTCTCTCTTGTAGTTCTAGCACACAAGCTGCCTCGTGGTACATTGTCTAAATTAATAGATTGTAACGGTGAAAGATAAAGTGTGTCTTCATATCTATAACCATCACCTATTCGAACGTAATTGTGTAGTACTCTGCAAGCTTTGATGATATTCTCCGCGAAATTAATGTTTACATCTATCGGTCTATGAAATATTCGCCATTTATTGCTAATTATTCCAAACGTGCATTCGATATAGCGGCTTGCTCTTGATAATCTGTAATTGAAAGCTTTTTTTGTGTATGTGAGTTGTGTTCCTCCATACGGGCGTACCACATTTGACATAATTCCAAATGCTTCATCGCCGACCAAAACGTGAGGCAGTGGTGTTCTGTCGACATTTGATATGGGCTTCGGGTTAGGAATATTTAACTTATTATCCATCATCCGTTTAAAAAAATCAGAATGTTGAAAAATAGCAGAATCACTGGTTTTGCCGTAGGATCCGACATTAACGTATACAAAACAATAATTTGCATCACAAACTGCAAGTAAGACTGATGAGAAGTAGGTTATATAATTGAAAAATAGCGACCCTGTATGTTCTGGCTGTATTAGCTCAAGATGTTTCCCGTCAAGCGTATTTCCTAAAACCTACCTACTAAAAGCTACCTGTACCTATTTTACAGAAAAGTATAAACGCAAAGGAACAAAATGAAACGGGCGACTAACTAAAGAAGACGATGATAAATTATTCTGTTTATGTGTTTGTATTACAGTGAATTGAAAAAAGTACCCGAGAATCGACGCCTGACAACAAAGATTGAATTGCTCAATGTCATTAAAGAAGCGCAGAATTCTCATCAATCATTACAACTACAAACTAATGAACACCAATGCATGTATTCTACACTGACATATTCTGGATATACCACTTCTAGACCCCCAACACAGCAGTGGTCTGCGACGCCACCACCGCCGCCGTCATCGTGGTCGCTTTCACCTACAGGCTCCAGCCAAGATTCAGACAAATTTATTTGAATAAATAACCTTGCCTTAACGTTATCACGAGTTTTTTCTTCTGGGGAAATTAATTCTCTTAAAATTGTTGAATCATCAGTAATATCCGCTTTTATAACATGGAGTCATCAAAGGATTTTATGGATATTCTAAAATAATTAAAAAACTTAGGTTCATACTGTCTTAGTTTGGGATACAATGTTATAAACATTCGATGCGTCAGTCTATCTCGTAGTATTGGGTGCACCCAAAATTCTCTTTGTTTCTGCCGTTGTCTTCTGTAGGGACGGTATAGAAGCCACTCACAAGCAATCACTTCGACGTCCATTTCCGAAGCGCTGTATGTACGCTACCAACGCATGCCTAACGCAACGCCGAGCGCCTAATGTGTACTCGCCCTAACAAATATCAAAAAACTTTAAACTCATCAGTAAAATTACATCAATAACTTTATGGAAATCAAACGAAATGGGACAAAATATTGATATTAAACACTGCCATACATTTAATATGAGATTAGTGGAAAGGTAAAAATATCGCACAATGAGGATCTCACTTGGAACATAAAATTTTGTACTTACTAAAAAATAAATATTATTCAATTAAAATATAGTTTTATTACTTTGTTTGGCTTATAAATAGTTTGAATAAATATTATTGTTATATATATGTCATTTTACTGATATCTGTAATAGTTACGAAATAATTACGTGGTACACTTAACGATTACACTCTGTATAGACAGACAAAGCATGCAAGACAGAAGAACACACATATATATATATATATGTAACGGAGAAACAACAAGATAGAAAAGGAAACTAAATCTATTGGCACTACAACCGATTTTGATTAACAAGTCGTAAACAGGCAGCCACGCTTGGAATTACCTCTTTAGTATTTTGAATATTAAACCTCTAACTAACACACATAAAGCAAATTAAAATTGGTCACGCACGCGGTTTTTTGATATCTGTAATACTTACGGATTAATCATCTGTTCACACTTAACGATTACAGCAGTTGAACAAAGCATACAAGATTTTATGACGATACGTCACTCGAACAGCTAGCTCAGTTGGAGGAATACACGCACGGGACGCGAGAGGTCGTGGTTTCGAGTCCCGCATTATGTTTTCAAATGTTATTTGTGTGTTAATCGCAGAAGTGAGGGTTATCATTTTAAAAACATAACAAATTCTTAACGATTACACCGTGTTTAGTTCTACCTACCAAATGTAAAATAATTAATTTATCACTATAATATTATTAAAACGCCATCGCTCCTCACTGATACCAAACGCTATTCATTAATATAACTTTATTCAATGTTCATTATGTAATACGAGGTTACACGACCAAGGGGAGGAACGCTAGAGATCGGCTCAATATTTGTATAGGCTTCATTCCTCCAAGTATGCCGTCGGAGTCCGTTGATGTATCTTCATTACGATCGGCGATGGTTATTGAGATTATTATCTGCAGAATTAATAAATATTAAACTTATATTTATTCAAATATAACAAATCTTATAACTATCGTTACGGGGAAGTGTACCAAGAAAACTGGCATTATTTCCGCGTTGGATAGCTAGGCAGATTCGTTGACCAAAATAGGTGCCAACGCATGGGTTTCCAGTAGCTCTATCGAGGCACGTAGATATAGTACTTTTTACATAACTATTATTTTTATTTACTTGAGCCTTACGGCCCAGTAGCCCGATACCAAAAGGCACAAAAATGTAAGACTCACTGAGACCGACATATTTCCGACGGTTGCTGTCGTCGGCAGTTGAAGCAGCAGTCCCAGCACTGACTGACGTAACTTGGACATGAGAAGGAGCCAGAGTGTCGACGCAAGTTGCGTTACGCACCAGCGCCCTTCCACATGCCCAAGCTAACAGGGCCATTCCATCAGGACGCTTGCCATACGCGGCGGGTAACATCATCTTATCTTTACCTTGAGATATAAGATGTTAAGTCTCATTTGCCCAGTAATTTCACTAGCTGATTACTAATTACTGGGCAAAGCTAGCTAATTACTATCAAAATGTTTTTTTATTTTTTATGGAATAGGAGGACAAAAGAGCGTACGGGTCACCTGGTGTTAAGTGATCACCGCCGCCCACATTCTCTTGCAACACCAGAGGAATCACAATAGCGTTGCCGGCCTTTAAGGAAGGTGTACGCGCTTTTTTTGAAGGTACCCATGTCGTATCGTCCCGGAAACTAGGAAGCTCATTCCACAGCTTAGTAGTACGGGGAAGAAAGCTCCTTGAAAACCGCACTGTGGAGGACCGCCACACATCCAGATGGTGGGATTGATATCCTAATTTGTGGCGTGTCGTGCGAAGGTGGAATTCGGCGGCAGGAATCAGATTAAACAGCTCTTCGAAACACTCCCCGTGATAAATGCGGTAAAAGACACACAATGAAGCGACGTCTCTACGCAAAGCCATGTGATCCAGCCGTTCACAGAGCACTGGGTCCCCGATAAATCGAGCTGCTCTGCGTTGCACGCGGTCAAATGGATCGAGTAGATACTGGGGTACGCCAGACCAGAGATGACGGCAATACTCCATGTGTGGCCGGACCTGCGCTTTGTACAGTGCTAGAATGTGGGCCGGCTTGAAGTATTGCCGTGCTCTATTAATGACCCCCAGCTTCTTCGAAGCCAATTTGGCTTTTCCCTCCAGATGGCCACGGAATTGGCAATCGCTCGAGATTTCGAGACCCAGTATTCCGATACTAGGCGAGGCTTTAAGGGAAGTGTTCTCGAAGAGCGGTGATACGGCAAATGGGGTTTTTTAGTGGTAAACGCGCAAACTTGAGTCTTCTGGGGGTTAAATTGAACAAGGTTCAATTTATCCCATTCCGCAACCTTCTCGTGAGAGGACTCGATAGAACACACAAATTTCTCCCGGCACTGGTCGATGATTTCCCGAGAGAGACCTGCATGGCCCGTGTATACGGCATCACCAGTGCTGTCGTCTGCATATCAATGATATGTTGGACACCTCCAACTTATCATTGATATGCAGAAGAAACAACACACAGCCATAGGCCACTCCAGCGTTCACGGGCTTTGGAATCGAGCAATAACCATCGACAATGACCTAGAACGACCTGTATGCTGCGCCCAGTGAGGAAGCTGGAGGTCCACTTGCATATGCTCTCGGGAAGCCCAAACGATGGAAGTTTTGAGAGGAGCGCCTTGTGCCATACACGGTCAAAGGCCTTCGCTATATCCAGGCTAACTCCCAGGCCTTCCCCCTTGCTTTCAATAGCCGCCGCCCATCTATGTGTTAGGTATACCAGAAGATCGCCAGTCGACCGACCATGGCGAAAGCCGTACTGCCGGTCGTTGATTAACTGGTGACCCTCAAGGTATACCGAGAGCTGGCGGTTAATTATGCTGTCCATGTCCATGCAGGGAGGTAATCGCTATAGGCCTGTAGTTTGCCGGATCCGAACTGTCTCCTTTTTTTTGGATCGGATGGACAAGGGCTGACTTCCATGAGTCAGGGACTACGCATTTGGAATAAGAGTACCGGTGTCAACTCAGGGGCACACGTACTGAGCACGATTGGAGAAATGCCATCCGGCCCGCTCGACTTCCTGACGTCCAACGAAAACAGAGCTCGCCGAACAGTTTTTTGTCTGAACTCTACTTCAGGCATGGAGCTCTGACACCGCGGAATGGTTGGCGGTGTTTTTCCGTTGTCGTCAAGAGTCGAGTTGGAGGCAAAAAGAGTGCACAGGAGATCGGCTTTCTCTTTTGCCGTATGGGCCAGGGTGTCATTCATAAGTTGATTGGGACAGAAAAGTCAACGATAGTTACGATTTTTATCTCAAGTAAGAGATAGACTGGATATTGGGAACGGACGTAAGTAAACGTTATATTACAACTTACGAAAAACAATAGAAGAGTTGATATTTTGATACCCATCACGGCGAATACACAAGAATAGCTATATCGGAAATTAAAATAGAAATGGTGGAAAATTTATTGTTTTAAATGTTAAAACTTTAACAATTAGTTCTGTGCTAATTATTAATTAAGATAAGAAAATACTAATAAATAAAATAATTAATACTATATTATATATAAAAATAAATATGATATGTCTGTTTGTAAGATTAAAATAGCAGGCCGAATGCAACAGGTAGATTTCAGCACGGAGCCCCTAGTCGATCCTCGTCATCTCTGATCGGCTTGATTCTTTGGCGTGGCATAGAGATGTGGGTTCTCTTTGCATCTTCTATCGCACATGTCAGGAAGAGTGCTCAGAGGAGCCATTCAAATTCCACCACCGGACATTACGTCAAAATACAGAATACCACCCGCATCACGTTGACGTCTGGCATTCCACAACTGAGCGCTTTGCAAGAAATTTCGTGCCTTGCACAGCCACCTTGTGGAAACAATCACCGGCTACTGTTTTGCCGAACCGATACGACTTAGGGACCTTCAAGAATAGACCATACTCGCACCCTAAAGGCCGGCAACGCATCTCTTGACACCTATTGTTGCGGATGTCCATACGCGGTAGCCTCACCTCTCCCCATCCCGAGAGCCTCTTGCCCGTTTGCCTTCTCTTATATATAAAAAAATGTACCAATGCAAAGGTTTCCGTCTGCTATAGGCTTCTGGAAGCGATGTTAGATATTGGATGATATATGGCCTTTGTTTAGGGACGCTTCTACTATCCGGCACGTACGTTCTATGTCGTTTTTTCTCACTTCTATGCATCCACTTTATGAAGGGCTGTCAATCACACCTCATACCTCACACATGATACTCACCAGTGCCTTTAAGGAACAGTGAAAGGCCATTATATCTACAACTGTGTAAATTTTTATCCCTGTTTATTCAGATCAGGTTGTGGTCAAATGTTTTTGACGCTACGGGAACTGTTTTATCTACTTCCTCCATATTTTGCGCAACCATGATTGTGATCATGGTAGATAGTGCTTATCAAATCGCCATATCCCTCTGAAGAGAGGCAAGTCTGTGAAGACAGATGGATCGAAAGACGGACAAACGAGTAGACGAATAAACAGAAAGCAAAATCCATCAGAGGTCTACAAGAAGTCTGGTCCATGGTTTCCTAATGCGCGAAAGGTTTTTCGTTAAGCTTACTTATCGCCCTTGGACAAAATTCTTTCCCGCAATGTTAGAATATATTGAAAAGTAACAAGAAAGTAGGATTAATGGAGGGTTGTCCATCTTGAAAAACAGTCACGTTATCTTCGTCACACAGCGTTGTCTTGGTATTATTTCTCATCTTATAGTGTAAGAGCCTGCTACAAATAAATATTCTATTATTAAATTGTATGTTTGCAATCCGTAAAATCGTTTAATTAGAAATATGAAATCACTTGATTCTTATAAATTATTATTGATCTTCTAAGAATGATATAACAATAAATCGTAGTTGATTTTTCAAAAATGAAATATTTAAGGACCGAAGACACACTCAGAGATTTCAGAGATTCGTTTCCAAGGTTTCGCAACAATATATTCTAAATAAATATTTTATGTGTATTCTTGATGTTTTTAGTACTTTTCTATGACTTGTTTGGTAGATTTTGTTAATTTCCTAATTTCATTACATCATAGAATAGTTGTTTTATATATTATATTTAAATAACTATTTCACGCATATTTTAGCATGCGGTATTCACCTTAAAAGGTAATGCATTTAGTAATAATACCTTTGAAACTTAGCAAAACTATACATGTCATATTGTAATTACCACTGGTAAATCTAAATAAATAAATAAACCAAAGCCAACTTAGTCATCATTAGTGCTCCTTCCAATAAGTTTAAGATCACAATTTTAGAACAAAATTTGGCCTTTAAAACGTTAATCACCTTTTGGCTGTCAGATGATATTTATATGTATGAATTAAATATTTTTAAGAGCTGTGGATTATATATATGTAAATGAAGCTCTTTTGGCTCTACATTTAATTTAAATTTCCCACACATTAACTTTGACTTTAAATGTCAAAGTTTAACATGTCTATTTATTCTATGGTGACAGCACTATATAAATAAATAAATAAAAAATGTTCGAGTTTCTTCTTATCTTCGCTAAAAATATATTTTATATTTTTATCACTTTTTGAAAATTTTGAGTATTAATTCAATAAATTGTCGTATATTATTTTTTGTACAAGCAATTGTGTAACAATCGAGCACTATTTTAAGTGTAACTTTTGAATTGTGTAGATTTTTACTATATTATACATATGCTTACTATAGGGAATGGTGCGAACGCCTTCAGGCTATTAAATAATAAGTTTAATTGTACAATATTACTTTGTAAACATATTTCTTATCAAAAAAAAGAAGCCCGCTGAGTTTGTCGCGCACGTTCTTGGATTGGGTTGTAGTTTTTGACTTTCAATAAATTGTATTACATCCTATTTTCAATAAAATATTTCTATTTGAATTAGATGTATATTAAAAATTTATTTTGATTTACATAAACAATTTTCGTTAGCAAGTTTGAAACTTAATCTTCTACTGCTTGATAGTTAATGCAAAAATTACTTCTCCATATTCACACTATGCAGAGTTTCTTGCGCCGTTTCTTCTCTCTCAGAGCGCCATTTGTATCCGATGCGATAGTAGCATCAGAAAGGCATTTATTTTCTCTATATTGATTCCTTCTGAAGGAATCAATATTGAGAAAATAAATGCCTTTTATTCCGTTCTATATCTTTATGCAGTATATAAATATTAAAAATAGCTTACGTTAAAATGATCTTCACAACAATATAAACACGACGATGGAGATACATTGTCCATTCTCATCATCTTACATCACTGTTTTATACTTTCGCATCGCTTGGAAATCGCAAAATTACTTAATCGGGTGCATTTCTAATAGTGGTTTTACTCTGGTTCCATACAATATTTGTAAGAAAGCTTTTTAACTTCTTATAAGATCGAATAAAGCAACTTAAAACTGAAAATTAGTATGAAGTAACTGAAACACTTTAGAGCAGGCAAACACGGGATATGTCATGTGACGTCATCAGAAGCGCAAGCAAAATGGCGGCGTTTGAACGGTTCAAATTTATTCCATGTTTTAAATTTCACTTTTTAAAATAATTTGAATAATTTCAAGCCTATCTATATTTTTTTCTGTGTTATAAAGATGTAAATGAATAATTTAAATCATAAAAAAATCGTGCATATTCCCTATTCTTAATAATGTTTTATTTAAATACCTACATTAATAGTTTGAAACTCTTCATCTTTTTTTTTATGGAATAAGAGGACAAACGAGCATACGGGTCACCTGGTGTTAAGTGATCACTGCCGCCCACAATCTCTTGCAACACCAGAGGAATCACAGGAGCGTTTCCAGCCTTTCAGGAAGGAGTACGCGCTTTTTTGAAGGTACCTATGTCGTATCGTCCCGGAAATACCACACAAGGAAGCTCATTCCACAGCTTTGTAGTGCGTGGAAGAAAGCTCCTTGTAAACCGCACTGTGGAGGACCGCCACACATCCAGATGGTGGGGATGATATCCTAACTTAAAAAAGAGATGCTTTGAAAATCACCTAATAATTAAACACCATCTCTGCGTCTATCAGATCTCTTAAATAGAACTCGTCCAACAAAGCGTTCCCAACAAGCGAAGTGTTTGGGCGAAGTTAATAAATTATTTATAATTCCACGCTTATCTTTTTCTGGGAGAACGAATGCTTTTTGAGCTTAATATTTTTATTTATTCAGCCGTATTAAATTAGCAAGGGCTCTGCGACCAGACATTTATTGTATTTTTATTTGAAAAAAAAGTCGGAGTCGGACGCGTCCACTGTACAAATTGTTTATAGCTTAACTAGCTGACCCGACAGACGTTGATCTGTGCATAATAAATAAAATACTGTTTTTTTTTATGAATTTGTCAATAATATTTCATAACACCAAGAATTATTTTGTAAAATATGCTCCCTGTCAATGACGTTCTATATTATGTATAGAACGGCAACTTACAGCATTACATGGCTCGATTGTGGGTGCCACAACGGCGCCTATTTCTGCCGTGAAGCAGTAATGTGTAAGCATTATTGTGTTTCGGTCAAAAGGGCGCCGTAGCTAGTGAAATTACTGAGCAAATGAGACTTAACAAGGAGAGACGAGCGCAATTGTAGTGCCAAACAGAATTTTTGGATTTTTCAAGAATCCTGAGCGGCTCTGTATTGTAACGGGTAGGGCGTATCGATTACCATCAGCTGAACGTCCTTCTCCTTTTGACCCTTATTGTCATAAAAAAAATTATAAAAGATTCCATTATAATCAATTAGAAAGATAGCTCTAACTTTCCAGTGATGGAGAAATTATTGAAGCTAGATGGCAAAGTTAGCCAGTTTACGGTATACTACATAGTATACTACTAGTTTACGGTAAAAACTCAAGTAATATTAAATATTTTGAGTTCTGTTTTGTACTGTTATGATTTGTATGTTTTAAAAAACCAGCCTAGACTCAAAAACATTGGTTACATAATCATGTATGCAGGTCATTAACGAATTCAATCTTCAACATGCTTTTTTTAAGAAATAGGAGGACAAACGAGCGTACGGGTCACCTGGTGTTTAGTGATCACCGCCGCCCACAATCTCTTGCAACACCAGAGGAATCACAGGAGCGTTGCCAGCCTTTAAGGAAGGTGTACGCGCTTTTTTTGATACCCATGTCGTATCGTCCCGGAAACACCGCACAAGGAAGCTAATTCCACAGCTTTTTACTACGTGGAAGAAAGCTCCTTGAAAACCGCACTGTTGAGGATCGCCACACATCCAGTTGGTGGGGATGTTATCCTCCATGCTCTATTACAAAACACCGAATCAATAAATGTTACGTTGACAAAGAAGAGGGGAAAGTTAGTGCGAAATACGAATATAATTTTATGTAAGTAAAATTGAGGATGGATTTAATTCAAGGTTTCAATATCAATATGCTTTGAATTTATAAAATCACAAGACTGCTTCACCAGAAAAGATCGGATTATCCAAAGTTCATACGCTACTTGGAACATTTCTAGGGTGTGGCCATAGTTGTAGAGAGAACGTTTTTTATTTAATAATTCTGATATACTCTTTTGTAACTGGGAAGATATAATTTGTCACACAATCGCTAATGTACACTCTATTTAAAACTCCTTTTTTAGGTCCCGTACGTGTACATTAAATATTAAAAAAAAAATAACACACGTTGTACTTATGTTACCAAGATGACAAAAGTTGTATAGTAGAATCTTTGTGTGTATTGGTGTAAGCAGAAAAGATAAATTATGTGCGTTCACACGTGTGTGCTCACTTACCTTAAAATCTGCTTAACTGGATTAGATGCTGTTTTCACTGATGTATTACGGCAAACTCTCTGTGATACAACTTGATGATTTTATTACAATAGGCTTGTGAACAAAATAATAATTAAACGTAATAAAAAGGTGATATGTAAAATAATAATTGGGAGTTGTTTTAGTATTATCAGTGTGTTCGTTTAATCTTCGAAGCGGCTGGAACTAGATATTGATTGGATTTTTACTGACAGTTAGTTTATGTCATACTAGCTTTTACTCGCGACTTCATCCGCGTGGAATTGTAACTTTGGGCAGTATTTTCATTTTTTAGGACACTTCGCAAAGAATACAGATACAAACTGCTCTTTCCACTGCTGGTGGCGCCCTTCTATGATACAGCGGGTATCCCTTATCATTATGGACATTCTCTTCGATAGTATTTCCCTAGGAACTTTAATATGTTATATCATCCCTATGTATGACATCGTTTTAAAAATGCTCGACGAATGTTTATAAATTACTAATTATCAAGTGCATTTAAATAGAAAGTTTTTATGATTTTATATCCAAAAATGACTAATTGCCATACAAACTTCCGTCCCCTATTTCAACTCCTTCATTTATTTTTTCGCAATTAAAGCAAAGGTAGCCTATGTCCTTTTCCAAGCTCTTCTTCTTCACAGTCGTTCCCTCATTGCTGAGGATCGTGACTCCGCTTAAGTTCGTCTACAGCTTTCCTCCATCTGTTTCGGTCTGTCACATGGTGGAGTGCGATGCTGATGGTTTGGTTAGTCTGCTCGGATATTTGATCAGACCAGCGTCGTGGGCTCCGGCCTCTTGGTCTCTTCCTCTTACCAGAACCGCGTCGTGCAATGTGGCCAAAGTATCTCATGATCCGCTGCAGACATGACAAGACATTTAAACTACTCTTATTTTAAAATATAATGTTGATTTCAGTGCACATAATAAAACCAGCAAATTTGCAGGTATTCGCTCGTATTAAATAATTATATGTATGGATGAAGTAATCGTATTTTTAAACCGCTCTTAATAGGCCACAACCCTAATCCTATTTGACTTTGTTAAGCCTTTAGCGAAACTATCCAGTGCGGAGACTACAGTACGTTACATAAATCTGACGAGGATTTGGGTTCTTCAGTTTGTAAAATTGTTTACTTTAATGTTATCGTACAGCGCTAATGTATATACACTTTGATATATTATAACTTTCTTTATTATTACTTTCTACTAACGGAATTTAAATTGGGATGGTTAATTAATGTATATGTATTTTATAACAGTATATTATGATACAAGTAAGCCAAGTTTAAGTTAAGGCCCATCATTGTGTGTCCTCTACCGCATTTACCACGGGAAGTGTTCGGAAGAGTTGTTTCACCTGATTCCTGCTTTCCACCTTCGCACGCCATAAGTTAAGATATCATCCCCAGCATCTGGATGTGTGGCGGTCCACCGCAGTGTGGTTTTCAAGGAGCTTTCTTCCACGTACTACCAAGCTGTAGAATGAGTTTCCTTGTGCGGTGTTTCCGGGACGATACGACATAGGTACCTTCAAAAAAAGCGCGTATACCTTCCTTAAAGGCCGGCAACGCTCCTATGATTCCTTTGGTGTTGCAAGAGATTGTAAGCGGCAGTGATCACTTAGCACTAGATAGCACCCGTACGCTCGTTTGTCCTCCTTTTCCATAAACAAAAGTAGCTTATTATACACTAGGCTGTGGGTTTCAGCCGGAGCCGTAGTCGAGGGCGTTAATCAGCCGAGTGTCTTACCACGAGTTTCATACACACTTTATCAACACACTTGCGAGGAAAAAACAAACATGTATAGCATAAATCATTTAAGTATTAAAATAATTGGTGATGTACAATTTCAAAACGATATTGGATCGTTTGTGATGGCAATTTCACAGTTAGTGTTTTTTTTTTATGAAAATATGGGGCGAGACGAGCAGGACGTTCAGCTGTTGGTAATTGATACGCCCAGCCTATTACAATGCAATGCCGCTCAGGATTATTGAAAAGCCCAAAAATTCAGAGCGGCACCACAATTGCGCTCGTCATCTTGAGACATAATTTTTCAAGTCTCATTTACCCTGTAATTCCACTTACTACGGCGCCCTTCAGACCGAAACACAGTAATGCTTTCACATTACTGCTTCACGGCAGAAAAAGGCGCCCTTGTGGTACCCATTATCTAGTCGGCATCCGGTGCAAAGGAGCCTCCCACTGGTAGTGTTTAATTGTTCACATTATATTTTGAAACAATTTATTGTATATTATAAATAATTTGATATTAATTAATGTTTTTTCGTCTTTCGTTTTTCAACAATTATTATAAATTTCACAACACATGTGTGTTGTATTTACTGACTCTAATACTATCCGAGTAGTAGACATAACAATTTTACGTTTGGTCGTTATGATTATCACAGTTCCTATAAAAAAAACTTTTGTGTCTATGTACATAAATCACCTGATCATAAATAGTGTGTTGAGTGAAAATAGTTAATATATTTATGAACTCTGCGTCCATGAGAGAACTCGATACAAAAACTTCATTCTTTCTTCCGGCACTGGTCGATGATTTCCCGAGGGAGCCCTGCACGGCTGGTTTATATCTCTAGTTTGTACTATTGTCGGCATAACAAATGCATATTGGAGACATATGCCAGTAAATCAATATGCTGAAGAAATAGTCTAAGAGATATCCAGTTCTCAAGGCTCAGTGATCCACTTCCAAAAATACTAAAATCTTTTCCCTTTGATATAATATGCATAGGGTTTATAAATGCAATCATTATTGTAAATAACTAAATCTAATTAGAAGTATGTATTTCATAATCTGCTTCTTCCACAAATCTCTATTCTGAATTTAGTTGACTTCTCCTGTTTACATGCTTGTGTGTTGTCTAAAAAAATAAA
Organism: Leptidea sinapis; assembly: GCF_905404315.1. Classification (NCBI taxonomy): domain Eukaryota; kingdom Metazoa; phylum Arthropoda; class Insecta; order Lepidoptera; family Pieridae; genus Leptidea; species Leptidea sinapis. Next base: position 10,105,234 of record NC_066286.1, on the reverse strand, counting down.
GAAAGATACAATACAATACACTTAATTTGTGTAATTAATCCCAGAAGTGAGGGTTATCACTTTAAAAAAAAGTATTGTGTGGTTTTATGAAAGCACCGTAAACATGAAACTTTTTTTCACATTAAAGACATTTAACTAAAAAATAACAACATTTACATTAAACATTGACAAACAACATTTACATTAAACACTGACAAAAACAAACAAAATAGCGTGGAGCACTGGCACAAATGAGTAATAGTCATGGTCAGCTGCTGAGAACTATAGGCGCCGGCCGACCGTCACGCGACATGCAACATACAGACGAAAAAGTTTGGGTTTCACTTTTATAACAAATTGTTAAGAAAGATAGAGTTAGGCGTATTGCTTGTTGATGTTGTGGCACAGACCCTCTGATGGTTGAGACGGAAGAGATATATGGTGTTAAGAATTTATATTGCGGTTACGCGATAAAATAGATTTTTATGTACGGAGAAGAGCTATCGAGCTTCAGGAGCATTTTTTGATTAAAACAATGAATGATTATAATATTTAATTATAATCAATTATTAATAAATATTATTTAAATATTCCACCAGCTCTCGCGCTATACGACTTAACCTGAAACAATATTTACTCAATTAAATTAAGAATTATGACTTAATTTCTTATTGTCGTGCACAAACAAAACACTCAAATTAATTCTATTGTTTTAAAAGTACGCAAAAATTAATTCTGAAAAAATCGCTCGCGATTTTGTTTTTTCTTAATTCAACAATAAGGTGTTAAATGATTTGAAGTAATTGTAATTAAATTTTCTACTGAAAGGTTTGTTGATACAGTTGGGATTAATTTGTAAGGCATTATTGGGTAAGTATATATAGGGGTTAAAATGTTTTATTTGTGTATAGTGTATACCGTTGGGTCTATCGAAGACCGTCAAAATGCTGCCGTTTTTATTGGTTCTTATTGCTGCCCAGGTAAGATTTTTTTGAATATTTTTATTTGTGTTGATTTAAAAACACTCGTCATTAAGGTTCATTAAATAAACATTGATAAAAAATTCCTGCAGCATTTGAAATTCGTTTGAATAAAGTTTATTTGACTTTGACTTTGAAGTTACATTTTTGTTTTGCAATAATAATTTAATACAGAGCGCACTCGGTTTTGGAAGAAGACATATTATGTAACGTGATCTATAAGAAGGCTTAGTGCGGATTCGTTTAAATACGAGGATAACTTATTCGGGATTAATTTAACTCCTTGAATTTGTTGAATTTGTCCCTTGGAAATTATAGTATCAATTTTTCTAGCGTACTTACTCAAAACCATAGGATAGCAATACCGAGACAGCCTACGTATAAACCGACAAAAATCTACGTTGTGTTGTTTCTTCTAACGTGACATGAAATGTCATAACAATTCAATTTTGTAGGATAATAATGTGAAATGTCAAATGTTGACGTCTTGTTTAACGTTAATGTATGGAAGTGAGAGTTGGGTATGGCAGAAGAAGCATAAAAGCAGAATTAACGCAGTTGAGATGCGATCACTGCGTAGTATGTGTGGGGTAAGACTGACTGATAGAATTCCGAATGCGGTAATACGACCGCGCTGTGGTTTGAAAGAGGATGTTGTGACAAGGACTGAAAAAGGAATGCTTAAATGGTTTGGACACGTGGAGCGAATGAGTGAAGAAAGAATGACGCATCAAATATATAAGGCAAGTGTGTGTGGGCAAGCCGGTCGCGGGACACCTCGTAGAAAATTCATCGATCAAATTGGGGACGTTTTGAGAAAAGGAGAGGTCCGAAGCACCCGCAACCGGCGAGCATGTATGAAAATAGTAATGAATGTAGAGGAAGCGCGTGAGGTTTGTAAGGATAGAAGCAAATGGCATTCTATTGTCTCTGCCTACCCCGACGGGAACAAGGCGTGAGTATGTGTGTGTGTGTGTGTGTGTGTGTGTGTGTGTGTGTGTGTGTGTGTGTGTGTGTGACGTCTTGTTTATTGTTATTCGTCTTCACGTGTCAAGTGAGATGTCTGCTCTAACAACTGTTATTCTCCGTTTAACCTTTGAACTGCCAAAATCATCCGTGTATAGTCGTTGGTAAAATACAAAATTAGCCAAGCGTAGTCTTAGAATAGCAGTAGTTACTCCTGAGTACAAACTTACTCCAGTTTGGTCAAATCCGCCCTAATCAATGTAGTTGGCGGTGCTATTCTCCTAAAATCTAGTAACTCCTATGTTCGCCCGTTGTTGACTTGGTTGGACTGGTTGGACTTTTGTAATATATTAATAAAAAAAGTGTGTGTTCTTATGTATGCCCATGAGAAATTATCCTTCTTTGGCCTAATAAAGCAAAAATCCTCAAAATTATTTATTCCTCGTGCAATTCTACGTTTGTAGAAAAAACAATATTGTAAAAACGATGCAACGATGGTTTTGACAATTAATTATTAAATAACGAATACGGCTGTACGGGATTGAACCCTTTGCCTATCCTAATAATGGATGAATAAATAAAAAAAATATCAAACGTCAGAATATTTTAGGGACCAACTTCGACCTGTTACTTTTCTGTTACAGTGATGCGCGCGCATCTTAAAATTTCACTCTCATCATATTTTCATGACGCACCTAAGGAAGTATAACTTCAAAAACAATTACAGTATTTAAAAATTCACTCCAAGAGCAGGTTACATTTGGTTTGTTTGTTTGTCATTTGTTTTTACAATGTGGCTGAAGAGGCGGTGAATGCGTTCCAAGAGGCCATTCAAGACGTCCCTCACGAAAACTGGAACAACTGCTTTATACAATGGCTCCGATGAATGCAAAAGTGTGTAAATAGTGAAGGAATATATTGAGAAAATCAGTTAATAAATTAATACATTACTTGTGGCATTGTTAATGAGAATTCAGAAACTTACAGTATGACCTAAGTGAATTTCAAGAATTTAGTCCTATTCTAGCCCGTTGAGTTTCTTGCGCCCGTTTTATTCAGGTCTGAGAAATAGGCTTTCGGATAAGTGGTAGTTCTTGACCAGAGATTTTAAATACAAATATTTGTGCAATTTGTATAGTTCGTCTCTTGACATCTAGAAAGTTTTCTTATTTTATATATAATACTTCATGGAGTGCACTTTAGTCCAAATTGAGAGATAGAACAGTTTTTATTTTGATTTGGGACCCATAATTATTTTTATTTTCAATATTTGTTTTCTATGGACATGTTTTCTGTTGGAGAATTATTTGACGCACGGTTTGACAGTTCTACTGTGAAACAACTTCATTATAACAACAAGGAGTTTGGAGGAGAGATGTTACGAAATAATTCTTGATGGTATGAAAAATTATTGACAAATAGATAACCCAGCAAACGTTGTATTGCCATCATAGTTAACAACTGTAGTTAATATACCAATTAAAGTTCGCTAAAATTAAGTTTATTTTTTACCTCCTGAGAAATTTAGACAGATGCAAAGATTCTAATTAGTTATTCATTTTAAACTATTCTTTCAATTTGATTTCTGAACGACGGGGGACACGTCAAAGGAAAAACAAATTTGTTTTTTTTATTCCGAACATTTTCATATTTATTCACCTTCTCTGGACTTCTACAAATAATTCAAGACCAAAATTAGCCAAATCGGTCCAGCCGTTCTCGAGTTTTAGCGAGACTAACGAACAGCAATTCATTTTTATATATATATAGATGTACAGAACGTCTGTCTGGTCAGCAAGTAATGTATATATATTATATTAAAGTTCAATATATCATCGTCCATATTAATGCTTAACTTCAAAAATATGCTTTGTCAAAGCTAAATTAAAACGGTTTTCGATTTACATTTACATAATATTTTGTCCTAAAATCCTATTTGTAGGGTAGATGTGTGATATGTAAATAAATGAATTCATACATAATAATTGAAATTGTTATCACCTCACTGTATGTAGTCTATCTATATGTAAATTGTTAATATAGATTTGGTCTCGTCAGTATTCAGTATTCATTGAGTTGGGAGATGTTAAACGTTTACATAAAACACAAATCTACAATAATATATAAAATATACATAAAATAATATATAATAAAATGTACATAAATATATCTTAAAAGAACATTTGTTGTGTGTTCTACAAACAAAACCGAAGGCAATAATGTAGTTTTAGAATTTTTGTCTGTTTGTCTATATGTGTCCGAACAAAACTCAAAAACTACTGAAAAGATTTAATTGTAATTTTGAATGAATATAAGGTAATTTAGGTTTTCAACAAGTGTGTGTTACCAGTGATGACTAACGGTACGCAGACGTGGTCGCTAACTATGGGCCTTATGAGAAAGCTCATGGTCGCTCAGAGGGCAATGGAGAGCGCTATTCTCGGAGTTTCCCTGCGAGATCGAATCAGAAAAGGAGATCCGTAGGAAATCCAAAGTTTCCGACATATGATTGCGAATCTGAGGTGGCAGTGGGCAGGGCACATAGTTCGACGGACAGGTGGCCGTTGGGGCAGTAAAGTCCTCGAATGGCGACCACCTACCAGAAGACGCAGTGGTAGTAGGCCCCCCACAAGATAAACCGATCTGGTCAAGATCGTTATAAATACCTTTGGACAACTCAATGTATGTTTGCGATAGCAATATATAAATATATATAGTACAGAGATTTAAGAGACACAAAAACTTTTTTTCGCAAAATTTTCTGAGTGGCCTGGTATAATGATTTGTAAATAAGGATATAAGTATGTCTCCTTACATAGTTTCACCATGTACACGTAGTATTTTTTATTAACACTTAATTACACATAATAGCAAACAACCAGTAAACAAAATATAAATAAGAACTTAAAATTATACAAAACAACAAATAAATCGGACATAAGCAGTGGCTTCCAATTTACTGTTGTTAATGTTTGTGCTAAGATTTGTTTTATCTTGAATGTGTTAGTTTTAAAGGAATACGAAACAACAACATTCTTAAAATCATCATTAAATCTTGAGTTTTGGAGAGCAAACATTTTAGATCATCTGCATATAATAAGAACTTACAAAACATTGCTTTAAGCAATAAGATGCCATTTATAAAAAGTGTAAAAAACAATGGGCCGAGTATAGAGCCTTGAGGTACGCCTGACGTTACGTTTACTGTTAAGGAAATGAAACCGTAAATAAACCGTAAGTAAACTTCCCATTGTACAGTAGCACTGAGGTAAGAAGAAAACCAGCGCAAGAGTTCCCTTTAAAACCTTTGCTTGATTTTTTTTTAATAACTGTAGGTAGTCCTTGTCAAATGCCTTTTTGAAGTCTGTGTAAACTGTTTCAATTTGTTTTTTGCTGTCAACCTTCAAAAAATAAGAAATCAGTAAAAAGAAGAACATGTGCCAAATCAAACCTGCTGGCCATGAAATCGTGTTGCTTTTCTATGATAGTGTTTTTTAGTTTTATGTATATGTGATGGTGATCTAAAATATTTGGAATAAATGAAAGTATAGAAATCGGACGATAATTTGCGACTTTTTCGTTATTTAGCAGTAAACTAGCAATAAACTTTAATTAGACGATGTTTAACGTTCTGTACCCAAATATTTATCCATTCCACTGTTCGTCCGTCATTCTTTCTGTCAGCAGGCTATATCTGAAAAACCGCAATAGGTACAATGCTAAAATTTTGAATGAGTGTGTATGAGTATTTGCCGCTATAAGAAGAAATAATGTTAATTCATCTTTATTATCTAAAATGTCCACACAGGAACTGTGCGTACAATAAAGAAATAAACATATTGCACAGTAGTTATTTTTGTGTATCGATAAAAATTATTTAAATCATGTTGAGACTGTTGGATGTATTGAATAATACAGCGCAAAACCTGTCAGCAGACTACCTACATAACATAAATGGGTAATATAATTTTTTTAAGGTTAGACCGTTATACTTACAAGAGACTAGAGACAGTTGGTACAAGGAATACATATAGTGAAAGAACCACTAAATAGTTTCCGAGGCTATTAAATAATGTAATCACCTCTCTCATTGATAGCATTACAGAGGCAAATTTGAAACACAAATTAAAAATATATTTTTTAATCAACATCCTGTAGATGGCTCTTAAAGTTGAACACTGGACCGGTTCCATTGTTTGCTCGGCGGATTATTGTGGTCGTTTGCAAACAAGAATTATTGAAATCATTTTAATAATACGTCTTGGTTCTTGATCTTTTTCTTTTGCTTATATTTTTTTATCCTTTTGTTATTTTTGAACAATAAAAAACAATTGATATGTTTTTGTAACTTCTTCGCTATAAACAACCTCGGCCTTACAAATAAACTTGTATAAAGTTATAACTGATGATAAACAAAGAAAATGAAAAATGTTTACAATATCGTTGACAACACAGTCAATACAATGATAATTCTGAAGTTTTCCGAATGACAAGCTGCCTTGCAAATAAACGCGGGAAATGTTATACCTCCGAACAAACCATTCGTAAGCAAAATGTCTATTTGTAAACATTTTACATATTCTTGATTTATGCTTAGTTATAAATTTATGTCAATTTTATTTGTAAGGCCGCCTATATGTTGACAACTTGTAACAAACTGTCCAACTTTTTATTGAATTTCAGTTTCCTGGGTATTTTAGACAACATGACATAGAAACACAATAATGCGCTATCTAACCATCCAAGGACCAATTATTACCAGTTGCTTTAAATAAGTTCACTGACAAATACACGTTTAAAATATCTACATAGATACATCAAAATTAGCTTACCAATCATTCATCAATATTTCTGATAAACAGACCAATCCAATCGTGTTTTGGGGTTAACATCAAATTGTTCTAGATAATACGAGAATGGAGTACTTATTGGCATTTTCGTTGGAAATTAGCTTCACGATGGGTTGTTTAACAACGCTTTGTTCGCAAATGTTCACGACAGATTTGTAATTACTGCCGTTATTGTTCTCTATCTATCATTTTGAATTGATATGAATTGGCTGAAATCGCAAAATATGAAGGAAAGCCCAGTGGTCTAAAATTATACAAACTTTTGTTTATTAGGCTATTTGTTTATAGGTCTTGTCTGCCGTCAAGTAGTAGTGTGCATTATAATTGTGTTTCGGTCTGAAGGGCGCGTAGCTAGTGAAATTACTGGGCAGATGAGACTTAACACTGTATGTCTCAAGGTGACGAGCGCAATAATTGTAGTGCCGCTCAGTTTTTTTTATGAATCGAAAAATTTAGGTAATATTGATTATTTAGAGGGAAAATTCTTAAGGTAAGCTCACTGACACGGAAATTTGGCCAAGTATAAAATTACGGAACTCACATTTAGCTTACAAATTTTGACTATTTCTGCTCTTGCTCACATGATAAGAACAAAGTTATACACACTTTAAAAACTACTGCTATTTCAAGTTACGAGTTTTGCCAAGATTCCGAGCTGACACGTTATTATCAAATCAAGATATTCAAGAATCTTTATCGGCACTTTATTGTGATGGGCAGGTCGTATTAATTACCATCAGCTGAACGTCCTGCTCGTCTCGTCCCTCATTGTAATAAAAAAAAGTTAAACTTATTGAAAACGGTTAGATATATTTTAGGTAATGTTTTTTAATCTAAGTGTTATGAGTTTTATTAAGTATTAATTCCGCCCAGATTTGTTAGTCTACTTGCATAATGCACCTAAACCGCATCCTCCATGGAAGAATCGACCCATGAGACGTTCCAGAGTTCAATGAGTCAACATATCGTACGGATGCCTCATGGAAAGCGAAAACACGTGACGAATCGGTTGAAGTACAGTTTTACGTTGTCGTTCGTTCTTCGGAACTGAAACTAAAGACAACTCATAAATTTTAGAATAATGCCAAACTCAACAAAAACTAAATATCTTTTCTTTGTCGACAGAGCGCCTTAGCTGCTCCATCTGCCAGCGTCTCCTTCTATAACGCCAACCAGATAGATTCACCAGTTGACAATGGAAATCTCGTGAACAGGTAACTAAGATAATGACAAATCGATTGAAGTAGAATCATCAAAAACGGCCCTCGCGTCTGGTCTCTAGAGCGTCAGGAAGAAACAAACGTATACAGTTACATAGATTGAAACTTTTAGTGACAGACACTGCCATATACGATAAAATTAGTTGCAATTTTGATTCCTGATGAAAAATTACATATAATTTTTCAGTGATAATTGTTTAAAGTACATTAGATTTTAGTAATGGACCGACTGCGTATAAAAACCTTAATAATGTATACCTCTCTTTTTTTAGAGATAAACTAGCTAACCCAGCAAACGTTGCATTGCCGATATTAAAATCGCGATACAAAAGTAACTGTTGATCGTAGATGGGTGAATATTTGAAGTTGTATGTATTTTTTAATGCTGACTCATAATCAAACAAATTTAAAAAAAAATGTCGTGTGGACCACCCTTAACACTTAGGGGGATGAAAAACAGATGTTGTCCGATTCTCAGACCTACCCAATATGCACCCAAAATTTCATGAGAATCGGTCAAGCCGTTTCGGAGGAGTTCAAAGTTTAACACAATGACACGAGGATTTTATATATTAGAATAGAATAGAATAGAAACACTTTATTAACAGTAAAACACACACCTTCAATTTACAGTATAAATCTTAAAGTAATAAAAAATTGAATTAAATGTAACAAAAATTATTAAAATATAAACAAAAACAAAATATTAAATAACTGTGCGGCGCGTGATTCCCTGTTAAAAGGAGCTGACTCAGTATATTGTTGGTCAGTGCAGAAAACACCAACACAACACTGGTTTTCAGCAGCCCCTCGTGACATTTGGAGTAAACAGCTGTTGTAGTTAACCCATTAAATTATTTTGTTAACTTAAAACTTGTATATAAATTGAATTGGTTGGTTTCATTGGTTGTGGTTCAGTAGACATATGAGTTGCAACTGGCTTGGTAACTGACGTATGATACAAATGGTCTGTTGGCTAACTACCGTCAGGGTGTCGAATTTGCGTGATTGTGTGAGCGTGAGATCCTCACTTTTACCCTCACTCGCCAAAAGTAGTATAGCTTCAATTTAGGCCGTTATCTTTAATCTAATACATTTTCGATCGAAGTATAAAAATAAGCTATTTATATATGTATATTTACCACATTCTTATATATGATAGTTTTTCAGGTACGTCATCTCCGGACCCTTCGACTATTTGGATGTTTCCGACATCCCCCTCTACTCCAACATGATGCTCCAGATCCTTGGTGACCTGAGTATTGTCCCTGATTCCGTTGCTCAAACCTCCGCAGTCATCCAGACCATAGCCACCTTGGGTGAACTCACAAACGGCATCCCTGGGGATTCTTGTGAAGCTGCTGGCGTAAGTACTTGTTTTTAATACATAAGACGAACTCTTCATAGGGCGATGAACGGTGAACTAAATGACGACGGCAAACGAAAGCTAGCGAATCTCTTCCTCTCTTTCCCTCACCTCGCTAAACGGACTGCTTCTCTTTCGTCTGGTAGCTTTATTTCGCCGACGCTCGTGTGACCTACCCTAATACGACTAATTTTCTTTAGAATGTGTAGGTTGGTGCCTATAGTACTTGGAAATTCAATATTATATTGTAAGTGAAGCCTGTTTTTTGTTCTTTTTAAGTTTTTAATCTGGATGCCGATTAAGATTTATGGCTTAGAAGAATTTAGCAAGAACATAACATTTTTTAATGTTGTTTCAATAAGAATAAAACAATACCACGTACCGGAAGGCGTAGTGTTGGTTGGCCCCCCACGAGATAGACCGACGATCTGATTAAGATCGCCGGAATAGGTTAGATGAGGGCAGCGCAGAACCGATCGTCATGGCGACGTTTGGGGGACGCCTTTGTCCAGCAGTGGACGTCTTCCGGCTGAAATGATGAAGAATAATATACTTAGTTAAACGATAAAAGTAATGTAGTTATTTTTAAAGAATATCATAAAAATATAATGATAAATTCATTCTTATAATTATTAGCGTCGTCACAATGATTGATTTTAAATTATTATATAGATCATTTTTAGCTGACATATGTCATTCTCAAATGTCAATTGTCAATGTCAAATGAGCCCTGAAGAACATTGACATTGGATGACTTAAGACTCAAGCAATAAATTATCATAGTAATAGCTTAGCGCAATTCGTTGCTATGGAAGTACTTTTCTCATCCATCTTTCAAATCATAATACCACCGTTACAAGAATAATTATTCTTAGCTAACTAATCGCCGCTACCCGCAAAAATATTCAGCTTTATAGAGAGTTACTCACCTGGTGTCTGGTCGACCAGCTACGACGGGCCATGACTCTGGTGTCTGTATGGTGTCTAGTTTTTTTTTAATGAAAATAAGGGACGTGACGAGCAGGACGTTCAGCTGATGATAATTGATGCGCTCTACCCACAGAATGCAGTGCCGCTCAGGATTTTTGAAAAACACAAAAATTCTGAGCGGCACTACAATTGCGCTCGTCAAAAGATGTTAAGTCTCATTTACCCAGTAATTTCACTAGCTACGTCGCCCTTCTGACCGAAACACAGTAATGTTACACATTACTGCTTCACGGCAGAAATAGGCGCCATTGTGGTACCCATAATCTAGCCGGCTTCCTGCGCAAAGGAGCCTCCCTCTGGTAAAAAGTAGTTTGGTAGCTTACGAACACTTAGGGACTTAGCCGTAGGGCTATATCCATATGTCATAAGGCTACACCTGTAACCCTAATATATGAAATATAGCCCTAAAAATTTTGAAACTACATTTATCATTTAACACTCATTGTTATTGCAGCTGATCAACGCCTTCGCATATGCCTCCAGCTCTGGAAACAACGCCGGACTAGCACAAGCTCTCGCAAACTTCGTCCAACGTCTGTCCAACAATATCGACTCAATCACCCAACTTATTGTCAACCCAAGCTCAGCACGTTACTCCGTAAGTACCTTCTTTAAAAGAACCACTATTAACTAGTTAACTACCATCCTTTGGACTTATGTATTAATGTTACAATATTCCTGAAGCAATATGTGTATCAAAGTCACAATTATTTATTTATATTCCTAGAATTACCCGTGCATACCTTATGATCTATTTCGATGTTTTTGGTGGGTGGCCCAATTGCACACAATAAACAGGAATATGTAGAATCGTTTGCTCTTCCCACGGTCGCGGTGTCCCCAAGTTCCTTACCTTATCCTTACCCACCTAGTACTAAGTTGTTTTCGACTTTCAAATTCATAATATGTAAGTTTATCCGACAATTTATAAGGTTGGCAGCGCTCTTGTCATTTCTCTAGTATTACATACAAGAGAGTATGTGAGAGTTCAGGTGACCCATATACGATTACAATTTCGTTAGAATCTTTCATTGTGATCATTTCGGTATATCTTTTACGTATTATCTATTATTTTTAATGCAGCAATTTATGTTATTATTTATTATTAGCCCTTCACTGTCGATTTAAATTTCTAGCAAGTAGCAACGATTGACAATTGATCTCCCTTCAGCACATTACTGTCCAAATTTTGCATTTTAATGTGGGTAGAAAATATCTATAAATAAGTTAGTAAAATTCATAATTATAAGGCTTAGATTAAGGATTGGTTTCCGCTGCGCTCCAACAAGATGCCGGAGGCGTTGTCGCAAAGTGCGGCAACTAGTACTACGCCCCAGTAAGTACGTGGGCGTACTCGAGCCAGTCTCGAACAATGTGTGGCATTGACGTTTCACATGTTCTGTTATACTTTGCTAATAATTGCAACTAAAATGCCGGGTTGCGTAGTAAAACTTTGTTAAAATAATACTTCAAGAAATAAGAAAGACACTGGGATCACATATCATCAGTAAGTATTTTGTATTTTATCAATTTCAATGTAAAATAAAACGAAGCGTTTGTTATTAAATTTGAAAAATGCCATTGAGTGTCAAGATGCCACGCACACAAGCATCTAATAGTTGCCGTAATAAAAAAGCTATTGTTCTCAGGCAGTGCGGTATCTAGTTGGATCGAAGCGAAGACCAAACCTTAATCTAAATTACTAGGTATAGTTACAAGTTTAAACGAAAACTGTCGTGTCATTTAATGCTTACGCGCTTTTATTGACAGTGACAATCGATCTGAACGTAATCGAACTCGCTATAAAACTACTTTCGTACACCTTAATGAAATTGCAATTGGTATGGATGTCTGACAGGGATACAATGCAGCACATTTATCATCAATTGTTGTTGCCATTTCATAAACGAGGGAGTATTTATTGATATAAATGGTTCAGTTGTTATGAAGACTAATTGATCGTGTTTGTAGTGAGTGAGGAAAGATATTGAAAGTGGTTTGATTAATAAAGCAAAATAACGGCTTAGGGAAAGCTGAGTTTTCGGTTTGATGATACTTTGGGGCTATTATCACTGCGTATTAAATGATTTTAAAAGATTAATGAAAGCTATATCGTGTATATATATTATATATATATTACATCGTGTAAACGAGCAAATTCAAATATTTTTATTCAAATTAGCATGTGGCATCAGTTATTAATAGTCAAAAACTACCACCCATTCCAAAACGAATGCCTTAGACCTGAGATAATGGGCGTAACAATCACAGCGGGCTTTTTTTTCAACAAAAAATTCAACTTATTATTTAATAGCTTGTGGGCGGCCGCTCCAATCTGTGATTAAGAAAGTCATTTATGTTATAGTAACCTTTACCACACAAACGTTTCTTCATAATTATTTTGAATAACGTAATCCTTTTGTTTTGAACATTATCTGGGAAAGCATATTATACATATGCTTTTACACGAAGACCCCGCCCCACAATAGACTTACTAACTCGACTTAGCCGAATAGTATGCATTATAAGTTTATGTCTGTTCCTGATCTTCGTCAAATCTAGTGCATATATATTTTGAGGGATCGGCTGTAATGATTGGATCTAATTTATTATACTTGGTTTTGGGTTGCGAATCAGTACCAACTTATCACATGCACCTAGAAATGCATAGTAATGAACAGCAGTGGGGCACCAAAGGTAGTTTATTTTATAAAGATCTTATCAATTCACTCATATTTGTTTCAGCTTTTATGTATATAAGTAACGGTAATTTGTATTTTTGTTTTACAACTAGGCTGGTCCTCGTGGTAATTGTCTTGGTGGAGGAAGAACTTATCAATTCGAGGAAGCATGGGACGCCATCCTGAGTAACTCATCGCCAGCAGCGAGCTCGTAAGAACTTTTGTAGTGATTTTAACGCTTAATCTATTTTATCATTCTGTTTTAGCAGACTTGAGAATTCTACTGATAATTTTTTCTGATAATCTTGCAAGGCTACCGCAAAGTGATTATTAATGAAACGCAGTAAAACATTTATCAATCTTTTGTTAATTATTTTCTGTATTTTTATATTATTGTCATTTTTCTAAGCTTTTTAGTTGCGTTTCTTGCGTGGTTTGTTTTTATCATTATTAAAATTTTTACTTATTAAATAAGTCATATGCTAATAATAACTATGCCCTGTAATTTTAACCAAATTTAATGTATTTAAAAAGTTGAACCATTTTGATTCAGGACTAAGAAGAGATTTTTGGAAATAACATAATTAAAATAAGGGAAGTTAATAGTAAAATTCTACAGGGCTAGTATCTAATTTATAACGTGTTAAATTGTCCGTCTTTATAACTCTACATACATATTTAGGTATCTGATGGGCCTAAGATGGTATTGTAGTGGCTTCACTCTTCAAAATCAATCACTTTTCCCTTCACTCACTCTTTTATTCACTTAATCGTCTCTTCTTCAGCTCTTGGGTTGACACTTTTAACTCAATACAGCACAAAACAAAAGAATTTTGGCCAGAGTTGAAACGACAGACTGCTGCCGAAGAAGACGTACCTACGATGGGTAGAAATTGCCATCTGTATAAAGTTTGTGCTAACAAGATTATTTTTATCATTACAACTTAATGATAATTTCTGACTTCTTTGTATTGTTGTACTACTCTTCATCTCCAATAACGACAATACAGAAAACGTTATTTAAATTAAAACATAAGCATCAATTACTAACACTTATTATATCTTGTGCACAGTTTGACATACTAGCATAGACTTAATAAATAAAATTAATGTACTCCGATGTACAATAGTGTTCTTGAAATGGCGCCGAGAATATTTAACAGGATACCTACACATATCACAGGACTGAAGTTGACGTGACAGATACAACACACACATTTTTTTAAATATCATATTACTTAATTTCTTTTTACCAGTTTCAATTGTTATATGTTATTTCAAAATATTCAATTATAGATGTATTTATGTATATCAATTAACTGTCATTGTGTATATATATATATTTGTTTGACTTGTTATTAATTACTGTTTGTACGCCACAGCATGCGGGCAACGAATGGAGAACTTTTTTAGTGATTTGAAACATCTATGTATACCCATGACTACAAATAAATGATCTTATCTTATCTTAAATAAAACACACACACGCAAACCTCTCTTTTGTGAGTTTGTTAATAATGTAAAAGTTTTCGGAAGATCCTAGCCTCTGCAACTCAGGGTATCCTACCGCAGAGGGTATGGCACAAAATACACTGTACCTTATATTATTAGATTTGATTAAATTATTATCATTAAACAAAAAATGATATTATATTTTTATGATTCTAGCCTCTTGAACGAAGAGTACTGCGTTGCTAGACGTATGTACAACGCGTTCAATATCAGAAGCAACAATGTTGGTGCCGCAGTGACCGCTACCAACATCCCACAAGTTGTTCAAGTGGCTCAATATGCTGTCCAATATTTGACTAATGTAAGTATTGTATGTCAAAATTATCGATATTTATAAGACTGATAAAAATTACGGAGTCACATCATAATAATAAATTCTTTATTGCCATACAAATCATTACAAATATAAAATTAACCATTAGGATACGCGATGATACAAAAGGTGTCTGTGTGTGTGTGTGTGTGTGTGTGTGTGTGTGTGTGTGTGTGTGGGTGTGGGTGTGGGTGTGGGTGTGGGTGTGTATGTAAGTGTGTGATTGCATCATGTGAGAGAAAGATATTTCCAGTGGAAGTGGTTCAATTTCTCAAAGCAAAACGGTATTTTTTTTAAAGGACTCGATACTCATTTGTTTCTTTAGAGGAGGAGGTAAGTCATTCCAAAATCAAAGATCCCCTAAACCGAGCTGTTTTGTGCTTAGGGATTATCAGGCCGAGTTGTCTGTTTGCACGCAAGATGTGTTGTACGTTGAAATCTTTAACCCAACGGAGCTTTTCAAATAAATATTCAGGCTTCTTGTTCCAAATAACCTTTTGAGTTAATCTATGTGTTTCATGTGGAATAATTGAGGATGTTGAACACTTATTATATAAATGTGTTCGATTTCAGTCTAGTAGAGACGAAATTGTAGGACTTATAGGTTTGAACAGATTTGATACGAGTATCTTTGTAAAAATACTTGCCCGTCCTGCATCTAAGGATGCCATTGTTTTATTTTTGATGATTTTCCTTTTATTAATGTTTTTTTTTTATTTAAATTAAGATTTTTTTTTCTTTTGTTTTAATGTTAATGTACTTAGATTATAATGGGGCTGACATGTACATACATACAAGCCCCTAAATAAATAAAGAAAAAAAAATAAGACTGCTATTCTAAAAATCTCAGACTAAATAATCAATTAAGTAAAATAAGTTTAAATAGTTAATAATAATTATCAATATTTCTGAGTAATTGATAAAATTTTTCATATTTTTTGTAATAGAATTAAAATTTTTGTATTTTATTTCTTTTAATAGTTCTTAAGAGTCGTCGCTTCTGGATCTAACCCATCGCAAGCCGGAGCTGCAGCTAAGTCCGCCCTCGCGCAAGGTCTAGCCAAGGTGAAATGCTGAGACCACAACTACACATTTCTCTATTTCTACACAAAATTTAAAAATTGCAAATGCTTATCTTCAATGATGAACTTTCTGTAATATAATTAAAAAAGTCATGATTAAATATTTAATTATCTATTTCCGACAGAGCTACTTTGATAGAATGTTATGCCTAAATATTTTAAATAAAATATGTAAATATTGTATTATAAGAAAAGTATGATATCGTATAAATACAGTTTATATATATGAAGGTTATTTTATTCACCTTAAATATTTAATTAAATTAGGTAATAATACATAATATGCAATTATTGTGGTTGAGCGGGTTATCAACTGTAAAGTAGATCCTGTAGATGGAGCCACAACCTGAGAGTTGAACAGGCATGCCAAGCTTTAAGATCCATACGTCACTCGAACGGTTGACTCAGTTGGTAAGAGCGCTCGAAGGGAACCCGAGAGCCGCGGGTTCGACTCCCGTCTCATTCATATGCTACAAAAAAGATGTTATCGTAAATTAAAGAAAGCATTACTGACTTTATAAGATTTCCCACTAACATTTTTTTTTAAATAGACGAAATAAAACTAATATTAATTCTTCTTATACTTTGATAGTTGCAAGTAATTAAAACTGATATAATAGTTTCGATGACATTTAATTGTGAATTTTCGTAAGAAGCAAGACCTTATACGGGTTGCAGACCAAGAGCTAAGCTAAGTTAGTTTAGCTTAGCTCGAATAGCTGACGCAGTTTGTTGTGTGCAGACCGCAAACTATGCGAACTAAGCTATGTGAGCTAACTAAAATATGCGAAGCTAAGTTAGTTGTGTATGCCGGTGCGCAGCTACACGAGCTAAGCTAAGTCCTTCCCGCTACCCCGCACACCCTTTGCACATCCTTCGCCAGCAACTACGCAACACTGACTGAGCTTGGCTTAGCTGTTGGTGTGCATGCTATTTATGTCTAGCTTAGCTTAGCCTAGCTTTCTTGGCATAGCTTAGTTTAGCCTTGGCATAGCTTAGTTTTCGGTCTGCAACTGGCTTTAGAAAGTAACAATCTAAAGGTCGGTATCAAATTTTTCTTTAATGAATTTACCTTACATTGTGGGCAGAAAAGATCTACACACATCAAAAAAGTCTAACCAACATGTACTAATT
The DNA here is from genome assembly GCF_905404315.1 of Leptidea sinapis. Taxonomy (NCBI): domain Eukaryota; kingdom Metazoa; phylum Arthropoda; class Insecta; order Lepidoptera; family Pieridae; genus Leptidea; species Leptidea sinapis. Next base: position 10,088,161 of record NC_066286.1, on the reverse strand, counting down.
TAAATTATTAATTCCCTTTCATTTAATTTTATGAAAAAAACAAAACATAATCGATTTTTTTTTACAACCAGCGGTGTCAGTCACTAAGACCGGCAACTAATACTTCGCCCAAGTGGGCTCACTCGAGCCAGGCTCGAACAATATCTTTCGTTGACGTGCCCATGTTCTGTTAAACATTGCTAATAATTGAAACTAAAATGCAAGCCGAGGATAGCAAAACTTTATAAAAAGAATATAACAAGAAATAAGAAAGACACTGGGAACACATATCATCAGTAAGTATTTTGTATTTTATTAATTTCTTATATAATGTTATAAAATTTGAAAGATGCCATTGAGTGTCATGATGCCATGCACAACAAGCATCTAATAGTTGCCGTAATAAAAAAGCTATTGTTCTCGGATAGTGCAGTATCTAGTTGGATCGAAGCGGAGACCAAACCTTAATCTAAGGAATTTACATTCAATCTTGGAGATCGAGAAACTGAGAACAATATCGATGCATGAAACAATATTTACTGAAATACTTCACTTATTATTAGACTTATAGAAACTAATAGAAACCGAAACAGATATGGATTATGATAATAATATTCTATAAATTCTATTTTTAACTACCTCCTGCTAAGTAATATTAAAAAAAAAACAAAAAGTCGAAAAAAATAGCCGAAATGTGTAAAAGAGACGTCCGTCCCTTGATGATCTTCTTCTTAATGAGCTTCTTAAGATCGTATTCAATAGACTTTCAATATTACTGCCACGAAATAAGGTGTTAATTTGAAAGAATATTTTAATGTTATTTGTATAACTTAATGTATACGTATATACAACGCCACTCGAACATTTTTGACGACCTTTTAATACGTAATTGGGAGTCTAGTTGTTTATGGTACGTCAAGGCGGCGATATGGTACGGGTCGTCCCCTTCCCTAAAATATGGTTGAGGGAGGCGATGGCTGGCTCATGCGTCATGCTCGTGAACGGGCGCTGCTTGTGGTGGCAGGATGATCCTGTTGCCGGAGACTCGGTTTCAGATTCTTAAAAGTTATTGTGTGTATATATATGTATGGATATATACATGTTTATTTATTTATAATGGCTTATAAAATCCTCACAGAATACCTTTATTTATTTATGGTGTATGTGAATGATGCAGCTACTGTACTCAATAACTTTTGTATTAATTTACATTTACTTTTTCACTTACTCGTGTAAGACATTGACTATTTGACGTTTGAGTGTGTTTGTTGCATCATTTTATATATTATATTGTAATTTGAAATGATTAATAAATCGATGTACTTAAATGTAAATCTTGATATAAAAGAGTGGCAATGAGTTTCTTGCTACTTCTTCTCATTAGCTCAACCCTTTACGAATAGCGGTAGATTCAATAAGATTTTTTTTTGACATTCATAAGTGTCATTTCCGTGAACTACGTGAATAAACTGATTTTGATTTGATTTGAAAGGTTATAAAAAATATTTCTTTTAAATTATTGAATTTATCATATGTTCGTAAAAAGTTTAGCTCGTGAGAAGAACATACAAGAAACTGAATGGTCACTCTTTTCAATCAAATAGAGTATGTTACAATGGCTGTAATATACATAACAAATTAGTTTGTAAGGTACTGCATCCAATATATGAGTCGTGTTTAAATAATATAAATTATTTCATATAAAAAGTTTGACTGTTTACGTCTTGTCGGTTAAAATCGGTTACAGTAGATTCGCTTATCTTTTCTGTAGATACAACATATACGCAGATGCGTTAGAGCGTGTCATAGGTAACTTACGGCCGTTTTCAATAACCTATCTATCCTTAGTATAACTTACTAGAGGTAGACATTTATCCTTTTACACTTACTCACATTTTAATAACCTATGGACATATAGCATAGGAATATAACTATATTGGACATTACTATGGATAGATAAGATGTTGTCATTAAATCCGTAACTAGAGGGTGCCTAAAATTTTCTGACGTTTGCGACATTCGGTATTTTTTTGGTTACTTCGTCCATTTTTAAGACAGGCAAAGGATTCATGCCCGTGCAGCCGTATTCGGTATTTAATAATTAATTATCAAAGCCATCGTTGCAAGATTTTTGCAATATTGTTCTTTCTGCAAACGTAGAATAGCACGATGAAAATAATGTTAGGGATTTTTGCTTTGTTAGGCCAAAGAAGTATAACTTCTTGCGTGAATACATAAGTACACACACATGTTTTTTTTTCAGTAAAGATATCTACGATATATGGCTGCGATAAAATGTGAGTGAAATAAACTCATATTGATGATAATTTCACTTTGAAAAAACTACAAGAATAAGTCAGAGGCAGCGGTTTAATACTCAAGACAATCATTGGTAAAGCACCGATAGGAAATAATTGTAAAAGCAACATTAAAGTGAACGATAAAAAGAAAATAAAGGCAGTAACAAAGGCACCATTGACCACAAACTAAACTAGAGAACACTTAAAAGTACATTTTGCGCTACTTATTAATACAAAGTGCTTTTGTTCGCAATTCAGAATGTGCTCAACATTGCGAAATGCGAGCATCAGTTTCAGGCAATTTCTTGTGCCCCAAGTATGGCTCTTTAAGATCCTGCTTTCTTTATAAGGGTATGGCTCTGGTTATGGCGGGTTAAAATTATTATTATTATTTTATCTTTTGCACTGGATGCCGGCTAGATTATGCCTCAACAGCGCGTCTTAGCATTATTGTGTTTCGGTCTGAAGGGCGCCGTAGCTAGTGATTATTGGGCAAATGAGACTTATTATCTTATGTTTCAAGGTGACGAGCGCAATTGTGGTGCCACTCAGAATTTTTGGGTTTTTGAAGAATCCTGAACGGTACTTCATTGTAATGGGCATGGCTTATCAATTACCATCAGCTGAACGTCCCGCTCGTCTCGTCCCTTAGTGTCACAAAAAAATATACTATTAATCACTTACAGACGGAACCTTAAGACCGAAACACAGTAATGCTTACACATTACTGCTTCACGACAGAAATAGGCGCCGTTGTAGTACCCATAATCTAGCCAGCATCCTGTGCAAAGGAGCCTCCCAATGGTATCTTTTAGAGGATTCATTTTATGGGTGTAGATAAAGTCTTGTATGCGACTTTTGATAATTAGGTATTAAAACACTCATGTGGTGCCTCGATGCCTCGTGTGATAAACCCACATTAGTGTTTTAATAACCCTTATTGCACTGCAATGAACACAGGCGATCAATACGACTGGGACATCTACAAAGAGTGTAAGTCTGAATACAAGAAACGCATCAGATACAGAAGATCAGAAGGCTGGCGTAAATTTTGCAGCAGCATCCAATGCCATAACCAGGCCAACAGGGCAAGGAAACTAATCTCTAACCAACCCAGGCAAATCCTCGGATCCCTGCTGAAACCTGACGGTACATTTACCAACTCACCAGAGGAAACAGAGCGAGTCCTGACGGAAACTCACTTTCCAGGATGCAAAATAATGCAGCATATCGAGTGGGTAAATGAAAACATAACCGCTGAGGAAGCTGACTGGCAACAAGCACACAAGTTGGTGACAACCGATAAAATAAAGTGGGCTATAAATTCCTTTCACCCCTTTAAGTCAGCAGGACCTGATGGGATCTTTCCCGCCTTGTTGCAATGGGGAGGAGAAGGTCTCCACAACCGGCTGATCAACATTTTCAGGGCGTGTCTAGCGCATAGATACATCCCTAGGATATGGAGGGAAGTTAAAGTGATCTTCATACCTAAACCAGGTAAAAGTGACTATTCTAACGCTAAATCTTACAGACCCATAAGCCTTACCTCTTTTACCCTGAAGACCCTAGAAAGGTTGTGTGAAAGAGAACTGAGGGAGAATTACCTTAAGAACATACCCCTACACCCCAACCAACACGCATACAGTCAGGGTAAAAGCACCGAATCTGCACTCCACGCTGTAGTGAACGTTATAGAGGGCGCACTTTCGGAAAAAACCTTTTGTCTAGGAACTTTCGTGGACATTGAAGGAGCCTTCGATAAGACAAAATTTACAAAAATAAAAGAAGCATTACACCGCCATGGAGTATGTACAACTCTGTCATCATGGATTGAAAACATGCTCAAACACAGAGTGATTTTACTAAATGAAAGTGAGACACAGAAAGCATTTGTAGCTAAAGGCTGCCCCCAAGGAGGAGTTATCTCACCTCTTTTATGGAACTTGGTAGTAAATGATCTAATTACCACTCTAAACGAAAATCACTACTTTACGGTAGGCTACGCAGACGACCTAACTATATTAATAAGCGGAAAGTTTGCCAGTACTATATGTGAAGTAACAAATGCAGCATTGAAAATCGTGGAAAGATGGTGCATAGATAACGACCTATCAGTCAACCCACATAAAACGGAATTGGTAATGTTCACAAACAAAAGAGTTCTGGGTAACTATAAACTGCCAAAACTGTTTAACACCGAACTCCAACTAAACAGCGAAGTGAAATACTTAGGAGTTATACTTGACAGCAAGTTAAACTGGGCTGCCCACTTGGAAACAAAAATAAATACAGCTACCGTAACCTTCTGGCAATGCCGTAGAATGTTGGGAAAGACATGGGGACTTGCCCCGAACATCGTACTATGGCTCTACACAGCTGTGATACGACCTATGATATGTTACGGCGCAGTTGTATGGTGGCCACGCACCAAGCTGATCACTACTTGTAATAAACTGCAACGATTCCAAAGACTAGCGTGTATGGCTATCACAGGATGTATGCGAACTACACCTACCGCGGCTGTAGAAGCTATGCTGAATCTTCCGGCACTACACCTCTATATAAAACAAGAGGCGGCCTGCGCCGCAGTAAGGTTGAAGACATTAAATCTTTGGAAAACCACTCAATCCCCACACCCAGAGGTTCTAAATGAGGTGATTGAAAAGGAGCCTCTGCTGTTGGCAGTAAGTGATAGATCTCCAAAGGAATACATATTCGATAAGAGATACAAAATACAGCTGTATGAAGAACTGAAAGAGGACCTCAGTACAAAAAACCTCAGGATTTTCACAGATGGCTCAAAGACAAGGTCGGGCACGGGATACGGAGTGTTCTCGGATGACCTAAATATAAGAATAGCTGCATCACTAGGAGCTCATAACACTGTCTTCCAAGCAGAATGTATGGGTATCATAGAAGCAGTCACTGCTACTTTGACTCGAAAGGTAAAAGACTTCTCCATCCGCATCCTTTCAGATAGCAAATCAGTACTACAAGCCCTACAAAGCCACACTATCACCTCTAAGCTAATATACAACTGTCACCAATGTCTGAGGGAGTTATGCGAAAATAACAACCAAGTAACTCTTCAATGGATAAAGGGACACAGTAACTCACGAGGGAATGATGCCGCTGATGAATTGGCCAGGAGAGGCTCAGCGGTGACAGCAAAAGGACCAGAACCAACTATCCCTCTCCCGCCTAGCTGGCCTACGAAGGTAATACGCCAACACACCAAGGAATTACATAATAAGTACTGGATGAATGTAAGTGGGTGTAGACAAGCAAAAGAAGCTCTACCTCAAATAGACCCCAAGCTCTCTCGCAAGCTAGTAAAACTTCCACGACCTAGGTTACGGAAACTAACTCATGTACTAACGGGTCACGGCCCTTTTAACAAGCATCTGTTCAATATAGGTGTCACCGACAGCCCACTGTGTAGAGCCTGCACGGAGGCGGACGAAACGGCCGCACACGTCATTTTGGAGTGTAGGAGTGTGGCCTCATACCGGGCCAAACACCTGGGGTCACCGAGGACTCTCCCCGAGGTCATGGGTGACATCAGAGGTTTGATACATTACCTTGAGGAACTAGGGTGGCAGGATTAGCCGCCCTCCTCACCACGCAAAATAGGCGCGCTGTAGTCGTCGAGTTGCGGATAATAGCCCGTGATAACCTATAACCTATAACCCTTATTGCACAAAAGTTACGTAAATTACTATTATTATGTTATATTTTAATTAATATTATTTTTATTGAATAACTCGCTAAAGGACCCGCTCGAACTGTGACCGTACATGTAGCTCGTGAAGTTTGAGTACAGATCAGTAATAGGGTTAAGATTCACCAGAGCGTATAATCTGAGTTTACAAAGAACGTATTGTTAACGATCGCTTCATGATTTCGATGCTCAACTACTGGGTCAGACTTGGCTTACGATTATTTTGCTCAGTAAATTTTTCTCAGTAGATTAAATGGGCCTTTGGTTGTTTAAGTTATTAGGGCATTTGTCCACTGGTTGCGTTGATAAGAAATAAACAGATTTATGACTAAACAATATGTTATGTTTTTAAAGTGATAACCCTCACTTCTAGGATTAATACACAAATAAAATTTGAAAAACAGAATTTTATGAACGATGCGGGATTTGGGACCTGAGAGTTGAACAAAGCAAACAGAATTTTATAACGAGGCGGTACTCGAACGGTTAGCTCAGTTGGTTAGAGCACCGGCACGGAACGCTGGAGGTTGTGGGTTCGAATCCAGCATCGTTCATAAAATTTAGTTTTTCAAGTTTTATTTGTGTATTAATCGTAGAAGTGAGGGTTATCACTTTAAAAACATAACATATTGTTTAGATTTACAAGAGCGACATCTCAAGTCAATTTCCTAATATGCTAATATTGGGGTTGAACAGGCTATCAACTGTAAAGTAGATCCTGTAGATGAAGCCACAACCTGAGAGTTGAACAAAGCAAACAGAATTTTATAACGAGGGGGTACTCGAACGGTTAGCTCAGTTGGTTAGAGCACCGGCACGGAACGCCAGATGTCGTGGGTTCGAATCCCGCATCGTTCATAAAATTTTGTTTTTCAAATTTTATTTGTAATTTATGACTGATGAAAAATAAAATTAGGATTTCAATGTCTTTTTTGGTCACAATATTAAGTGTGTGTTCTTTCTGTGGCACTTATACGGGTATCATTTTTGAACAGTTGTACAATAATTGAACTTTTTAATTTTTCTGCTTTCACAGTATGTCAAAGATTTCATTGTCATCATCAAGATTCATCTTAATTCCAATTAATTTAAAGTAATATTAAAAAAAATGACAAAGCAACAACTTTGCTTCAAATAAATTAACAGTGACGAAATGTGTTTTGACGAAATTTTTCATGTGTTAATGAAACTCTTTAGAAAATCCTCTTTAAAATCGTATTATTACTAATATTCCACACTGGAAAAGATGTGTTATTCACAGCAGCCTACCGAATCTCTCTAAGAGAAAATGCGATTCACTCGATTGTATGAAACGTGCAGTCATTGATAGATTGACAGATGACGGCTATAACCTTGTAAAAAACGGAGATAGCCGAAATCCACTACGTTTTAAGCAACTGTTGTTTGAAGGCACTTTAGTTCGTATTTGAATTTATTCATTCGAAATATGAGAATCGATAAAAATATTAGAAATAAAATAAGTATCACTACATATTTTTATATAACAAAGTGCTCCACTGCTCTGTCTGTTCGCAATAAACACAAAAACTACTGCACCGATTTTCATGCTGTTTTCACCAATGGATAGCGGGGAGCTCGAGGAAGGTTTTATACATAATTTGTTAAATTTTTGCATACATGTTTGGATGCATTAACGATATTTGTTACAGGTGTCGGAAAAAATAAGCCTTTCAACGAAAACGCCGTCTTAATCCTTTAAGATGTAACAAAATAATGTATGTTGGAATTGTGAATCTTATCATGTCTATCTCTTAACTATATCCATTTTAATACTTTTAAAAATGGGTATACAATATTAATCCTTATCATTTTATTACTTATTTTATTACTACATATGAATATTATAAAACAACTGGCTGACCCAGCAAACGTTGTATTGCCGATATTAAAATCGCGGTACAAAAGTAACTGTTGATCGTAAATGTGTGAAAATTTGTAGTTGTATGTATTTTTAAATGCTCATAATCAAACAAATAAAAAAAAAATGTCACAAAAATTAAAAAAAAAAAATGGCGTGGACCACCCTTAACACTTAGGGGGATGAAAAATGTTGTCCGATTTTCAGACCTACCCAATATGCACTCAAAATTTCATGAGAATCGGTCAAGCCGTTTCGAAGGAGTTTAACTTCAAACACCGTGACATGAGAATTTTATATATTAGATTTAGATTTTCTTCTATTGACAGAACAGCGTTTCTCGGGTCAGCTAGTTTAACATACAACAATTACGTAACAGTAACAGAAATCTTTTTTTGAAATACTATTAACTTTAAGAACTAAAAATATTTTCTATAATGATTGAAAGAGACAAAAGTAAGTAATATTCAGATTGTCAATTCAGAAATTTAATATGTTTTGTTAACCTTACAGACAGTAACTAAGGGGCACTACAAATTGTACTAACGTGTTCAGATATTAAAAAAAGATTTATTATTATTCCGTCACAATGACAATTATGAATGTCAATTTCCATTTTTATGCCACGTCGGAAAAGTTAAAGCAATGAAACTCATTGCCACTCTAAAATCTACAAGAAAAAAATTTACAGTTTCAGAATTTTACATTACACTTTATATACGTACCCAGATAAACTTTTCGTGTTATTTAGATGTATAACTATTATTGTATATTTTGTTTTGAACAATAGATGGAAAATTCAAACGTTTTGAGTTACTTATTTAAGTTAAGAAAAAAGGAAAAAGAAGTAATTAATTACAAAAAATAACTCAAAACAATAACAAGTGCAGTAGCTGCGTCATGTATGTTTAAAACAACAAAAGCATCGGTAAATCGAGAATTTTTAGTTGCTGGAGAAATAACAAGAAAACTTATAAAGAGATTTGAAAATACTACACTTAAGCTCAGGCTCATTTTGAAACACGCTTATGCGGTCAATATGTGTCGCAAACAATCCATTAATTTCAATTTCACGAAACAAATGCTGCCCGAAAACCGCAATGCGTTTGCATTCCCTCGCGTAGAAACAACGGGGCTGTAGTTACATCTGCTACCCAAGGGGGCTGGCCCTGGCTGCAATGCCAAAACATTGGTATGATTTTTAAAATACGCCTTTTGGTAGCGAATTCTTTCTTATTCACTGTTGCGATGTAAACATTTAAAACACTAGTAAGCGAGTGTATTACTAGAAAGGTTTGGAAACTTTTTAGCGAGACCTTAGATAATACATGTACATATAATATATATTAATCTTAAGTCTAGGCATGCATTTTTTTATGAACATAAGGGACGAGACGAGCAGGACGTTCAGCTGATGGTAATTGATACGCCATGCCCATTACAATGCAGTGCCGCTCAAGATTATTGAAAAACCCAAAAATATTGCGCGGCACTACAATTGCGCTCGTCACCTTGAGACAAAAGATGTTAGTCTCATTTGCCCAGTAATTTCGCTAGCTACGGTGTCCTTCAGACCGAAACAAAGTAATATTTACACATTACTACTTCACGGCAGAAATAGGCGCCGTTGTGGTACCCATAATCTAGTCGGCATCCTGTGCAATGGAGCCTCCCACTAGTAAATATCTTCATCCATCATTCTAGTATAATATCTTCATTTATTTACAGTATTTGTGGATTGATGCATCTACTGTACTCAATGACTCTAGTGTTTGGTTTACACTTAATAATAGCGCAAAAAAAGAATGCTGGGAGAGTTTCTTGCGCCGCTTCTTCTCTCTCATAGCGCCATTTATTTTCGAAGCAGGAGAAGTATTTAGTATATTAGAAAAGACATCCTTCATTTAGAATACTTTATTCTAAATTATTTATATTTTGAGAAAATAAATGCCTTTTATGCCTTTATTTTTTTAACTTACTCGTGTAAGTCATTAAGTATGAGTATTCTTGTTGCATTACTTTACATAGATCTCAGTCAAAATTACTTACGTTCAACTTACCTTTTGCATTGGGCTGTCTTAGCTTAAGATAATCATAATATCACCTGTCAAATGACTATAAAAACTGATATCAAAGATTATGCTAAGCATACATTCAGCTAAGTTTTACGTAAGTAAAGTCACGTGGTTTCACGCCATGAAAGCCAATGTTTTCCTAAGTGATAGTATAAAGTAAGCTTTTGACAATCGTAAATATTATTTCTTATACCTAATTAAAATAATATTGAATATATTTGATGACACACATAAATTAATGAATATTTTGAAGGTAAAAGGTAAAAATTAGGGTTTAGTTTGTTTTACTGTCTTTTTTTTAAGTAATTTTAATAAAATAAATAAAAAAATCTTATTTTAATAGAAAAATTTAAGGGAATTCACACATTAACTTTTGCCAATACATTATTATTATGACACCCATATATCCCAGTAGTATCCTGCCTACTGTGCTAGAGTTCCCGGGTTCGTTTTCCGGTAGGTGCAAACATTTTTAAGATGATTGAGGATGTTTCTTTTTCAAGTCATTTATGTTTATATGTATTTATGTATGTTTAAGGAAGTATATTAAATACTAGCTGACCCGGCAAACGTTGTTTAATTCACGCGATAGTTTTATAAGTAATAAAATATTGCCTATATTATAGCCTGTACATCATTTTGAGCTATTGTCAATAGTTTATGCAGCGCACGCAAAAATAGGTTTTCGATTTTACACCTTGTGTTACAAAATAGCAATTTTATTACGGATCCCTAATTTTGAAAAAAAAAAAACATAGCCTATAGCCTTCCTCGATAAATGGACTACCCAACACTGAAAGAATCATTCAAATCTCTGGTACTACTGGTCCGATTTGAATGATTCTTAATGATGACCTGTAACAAACAAACAAACAAACAAACACTGCAGCTTTATAATATTAGTATAGATATCGTTGTCTTGAACCCATAGCACAGGCTATGGCTAGTTTAGGGCGAGATAATTTGTGTTAAATTGAGTCAGTACTATAAAGTAATAATTTAAAATTATTCATAATGTGATCAGTTAAGTGAGGTCCCAGAAAATGAACAAAACAAGTGTGTTCAAATTGATGAGAATTGTTAAAAACGTTTTTGTATTTGGTAACATACTATATTTCATTACGAGTGCGGAAAGCCTGTCATTGCAAAGAGTTCCGACAAATGTCTACCCGAGCCGAGGTGCAGCCGAAGGTGAGGGTTGACAGTCGGAACAAGTTGCAATGACGGTTCCGCACGTGTACTGAACAACTATTTTTAATACAGATGCGAAAAAATTAAGCAATTTAATAGAATAATAAAAACAGAATAAACTCAACTAAACTAAAATGGCGACAACCGTAAAAGAATATAAGCAGAGATTTTTTTTGTTTTCTTCACCCATTCTGGGTAGGCAAAGGGAACTGTGCCCATACAGCCAAGTCTTCAGTAGAATTTTTTTATTGATATGAAATGAAAATTAAATTTAATGAGATGAAATGAAATCTAACCTAACTTCATTGAATCAAATCATTAAATCTGATATTGAAACAAATTTGTAGTTTCTTTTTAGAAATATTTGCATGAATCATTAAAACTTCTATGAATGTTTTTTTATTTTTAATAGACATTATTTTGACAGTTGGGAAAGAGAATGCACGAGTTCGGAAAAGGTAAGGAAAAAGCTCGAGTATGTAATAGCCGACATCCCGAACGCTATACGTCCCTGCAATACGCCACTTTTTTAACAACTGTATTAAAAAATAAATTTCTTAATAATATTACACCTTGCGAATGGAGTGAACGCACTCAGGCTATTTATAAATATGAAATAGGTCTGTGAATAAATTTTAGAACACTAATATATTCTGAAAAAGAAAGTGACCCGCTGAGTTTCTTGCAGCTGTTGTTACGAGACTTTTTATGGAAGAGAAGAACAAACGAGCATACGGGTCACCTGATGTGAGGTGGTCACCGCAGCCCACATTCTCCTGCATAACCAGAGGAATCACAGGAGCGTTGCCAGCCTTTAAGATAGGTGTGCGCGCTTTTATTGAAGGTACCCATGTCGAATCGTCCCGGAAACACCGCACAAGGAAGCTCATTCCACAGCTTGGTTGTATGTGGGAGAAAGTTCATTGTAAACCTTGTTAAAAATTGCTTGTTTTTATGAATGGGTTTTTACTTTTAAAAAGTGATTTAAAATCCTAATTTGAATAAAACATTTGAATTTAATTGTATTGAATGACATAATACGAGATCGAAAGAAAAGCATTGAAAGAGTTTCTTATGCCTTTTCTTTACTATCAGAGCGTAATAAGTGTTCCAAGCAGTCACATTGCTATTATTAATTTATTAGTATGTAACTGCTTGGAAAAAAAAATCTCTTTTGTCAAACAAACTTTAACAAGTTTCATACACTTCTCTGTCCTTTGCTTTGTTTTTTATTTACCCGGTTATAAGTTAACAACAATATTAGCTCAACAACAATATAATATTTCTCTAAAGAAATATCTCGTTTTAGCGTGCTCATTTCCTTCACAAACTATTTTACAAGACAATCTTGTAAGCAAAGCGCTGAGTAATAAAAACCGGATGTTTTTGAGATAGCTTTTAGAGAAACGTTTCAAAGGTTAATGCATGCTGGTTTTATAGAGCACTAAAACAAAAGAGTTCTGTTCCCCGACATGTTTTTAAATTGTTTGCTTTCAGATAAGTCTCGACCGCACTTTGTTTCTTTACGAACCTTCGGTTTTTAGTCAAATAGAATACGTAAGTGATCACTTTCTGCAATTGAGATGTTGTCTTTTGGCAAATAAATAGTAGTCAGTTTTATTTATCACAATTAAAGCTCTACATTATCTCTATTCTTTGAGAGTTTGAATTAAGAATGGAACAAGTTTCGGCTTTTGATTTCAATCTCCTTTCGGTCTGTCAAAGTCGCTTGTAATAAAGGCATTTCTTTTCTCAAAATTCATTCCTTTAGAATTATTTTTGATGTAACTTCTAATATACTAGATACTACTACCACTTCGGAAACAAATGGCGCTCTGAGAGAGAAGAAGTGGAGCATGAATTTCTCCCAGCATTCTTTTTTGCGCTCTTTTTAATAAAACATACAATATTGTACTGTCATTGCTATTGCTATAAAATAATCATAATCTAGTCACTGGCTGTCCGATCACTTATATATATTAGGTAGAAGGTTCTTTAGTTATTAACGTTTTTTTTTCATATAAGATGGGGCAAGGTGGACCTCTGTAACACCAGGGGTCAAGAGATGTATTACCGGCCTTTAAGTTGGAGAGTATGATCTAATCTTGAAAGTCCCAAAGTCGTGAATAGGCTATTTCTATTTCCTAAGGCTTAAATGGTTCAAATAAATAAATTATAAAATAAATATAATTATTTAATTCTATTGTATCATTAAAATATTAGGTACAGTAAAAATATTGGATATTTTACGCGTTTAAATATTGTATTGAAATATTCGTTTATTATATTCGATGAACAAGATAGAAGGAGCAAGTAAAGTACTAAAGCAAGATAATATCTATTCATTTATATTCATAAAATAGTATTTTTTGTAAATTATAGGCAAAAAGTAGATATATTTTTATTCAAATGTTTGATAAATACTGACAAGTTTAAGGCGAGGTTTTCCCAACACTTTAGGCAAAAATCACTCGAACGTATTTATCTATAGCGTTAGATATACGTTCGACGCGGGCATGGCTGAGACACTAGCCGAGCGATGCGGGTCAACGACCCCACCTCTAATTAATAAAGATAAGATAATTTAGATAAAGAAATGAAGATACACATGTCAAAAAATTGGAACCGTAGTATTTGTAGAAGTATTTTAAGTAGATTTTCGAAAATGTTACTTTTTAGGACTATAGCGCCTTAAGTCTCTTTTATATAATTGTGAAATGATGCATGTTTTAATGATTATAAAATATTATTGATTTTTTATTCATTTACGTTTAATTCAATTTGTAAATATTCCGATAATGTTTGCATTCAATTTTATTCAATACATGTTTTTGTGTCTGTGGTTTTGAAATCTGTGTAACACCTATAATAAAGCCAACACTTAGAATGTATTATTTATTGTAATAATATTATCATGCTTTTGATAGTGTTTGTCTTGTTGGTGTAAAATAAATAAATAAATGAATATCAGCCGGAACACTTCCTCTGCCCGACAAAGGCATCCATCAAAGATCGCCATGACGGTTGGTCCTACGCTGCCCTCGTCCACTAACTATATTAACGTATTCCGGCGATTTGACCAGATCGTCCTACCAACACGGTAGGCCCCACAAGATGGACCCAACCCCGGCTTAGATAACAGTAGGCTCAGACTGGGTAAAATGTATATTTACATTACATATAAATCAAATCAAAATCAGTCTCATTAAATAGTACAGTGCTCAGCACTTCGAAAGAAGTATTCAAATCCAAAATTAAATTAAAAACTTTAATATGCAACCCGTTTCAATAATAATTATGCATAAATAATACTTTCGTGGAGGACTTTGTTTTATAATATTATGTCATTATTAAGTAAACAAAAAAACAAATAAAAAAAAAAGTAAATGGAAGTTATGTATACAGGTATTTATAGTAATATAAGGCTTTTTATTTTATTTATTATCCTGTATCATGCGTAAAGCATCTCAATGGCTGAGCTGACACAGCATCAGTCAATTCCGCCGTCAGCCTTATTATTACAAGAAAATAGAGATTGTATTTACCAAGAAAATACTTTTCCGACTATAAGATAAAATAAAAATCGAACAGTAAAATCTAATTACATTCTTAGCTTCAAGTTATTAAGTTCAAAGAAAGTATATAAAAGCTCTTAGTACTAAGTAGATTTGGCAAATGTAGAACTTCACAAAGATCCATTTAACGTATCTCCTACCTGTTAATTACAGCCTATTTCATTACTGATAATGGAATATTAAGAATGGAAGTCGAAACTAAGTGCTGGATATTTTTTACATTTTTTTATGTGAGCTTTTATTACTAACAGTATAAATAGATAACTTTATATATTTATTTATTCAAATTCATCACTTATTGAAAGTCAAAAACTATCACCTTTTCCAAAGAGAATGCCTCAGACCTGAGAAGAATGGGCGCAACAAACTCAGCGGGCTATATTTTCTTAAAAAAATATGTTTAAAAAGTGTTATTGTACAATTATACTTATTATTTAATATGCTGAGGGCGGTCGCTCCATTCAGAATCTGTGGAATCATTAAGAAAGTCATGTATGTTATAGTAAGCTTTACCACACAAACGTTTTTTAACAATTCTTTTGAATATCGTAATACCTACTTTGTTTTGAACAATTTCTGGGATCTTGTTGTAAAAGCATATATCACCCCACAAAAGCCTTACTAACTCGACTTATTCGAGTAGCTATTACAAATTTCATAAGTATAATCTGCCAAACTACTTTAGTACTTTATCGGGAGCAGCTCTCGTGAACCATTAATGGTACGTACAGTTAAAGTCACATCAACAAGTAACAGAGTTTCATTTCTGTGAAAGGAATGTGACAGCTTGTATAGAATATGGTGTTCCCCTATAGTGCGGTTTTCAAAGGAATTTTCGCCACCACCAACCTATGGAACGAGCTTCCTTTCGAGATGTCTCCAGGACAATACGACGAACTCTCAAGTTGTGGCTCCATCTACAGGATCTACTTTTATACTTGATAACGTCCTCAACCCCAATTATTGCATAGTAGTATGGAAGAGCGCTCGGACGGAACTTGAGAGATCGCGAGTTCGAGTCCTGCGTTCATAAATGTTGGTTACAAATTTAATTTAATAATTATTATTATTTTTATGAAAATAAGGGACGAGACGAGCAGGACGTTCAGTTGATGGTAATTGATACGCCCCGTCCATTACAATGCAGTGCCGCTTAGGATTCTTGAAAAACCCAAAAATTTTGAGCGGCACTACAACTGCGCTCGTCACCTTGAGACATAAGATGTTAAGTCTCATTTGCCAGTAATTTCACTAGCTACGGCGCCCTTCAAGCCGAAACACAATAATATTTACACATTACTACTTCACGGCAAAAAAAGGCGCCGTTGTTTAATTTATTAATAATAATAAATTTAATTAATCCTAGCAGTGAGGTATATCATATTAAAAATTGCAAACTGCTTAAAACAGGGTACTTTTTATTTGTCAATAGACTACACCTCAATTGCAGAAAGTGATCACTTACGTATTCTATTTGAAAAAAAAACCGAAGGCTCGTAAAGAAACAAAGTGCGGTCGAGACTTATCTGAAAGCAAACAATTTAAAAACATGTCGGTGAACAGAACTCTTTTGTTTTAGTGCTCTATAAAACCAGCATGCATTAACCTTTGAAACGTTTCTCTAAAAGCTATCTCAAAAACATCCGATTTTTATTACTCAGCGCTTTGCTTACAAGATTGTCTTGTAAAATAGTTTCTGAAGGAAATGAGAAGACTATAACGAGATATTTCTTTATTATTATATTGTTGTTGAGCTAATATTGTTGTTAACTGGGCTGAAGTGTTTATTAAGTGGGAGGATTTCAATTATGTTTTCATAAAAAACCTTATCACCGGGTAAATTATCGCTTCGGAAAGCAAAGGAAGAAGTATTGCAATTGAAACTCAGAGATTATTTCTCCAAGTTACTCAATGTCACTGCTTGGAACAGAACATGAAATAATGGCACGAAAAAGTCCCATAATAGTCTTTTTTGCGTTCTAAAAAAGTATAAAATCTCCTACTGTATCATTCAATACATTTCAATTCAAATATTTTTATTCATATTCATAAATCTCTTATTAAAAGTCAAAGCCCATTCATAAAAGCATGCACTTTTTTATAACCATGTTGTCAAGTTACTTTCTTTCATCAAGCTGTGGATTGAGTAAATGCTGACGTTTCATGAGAGGTAGTGAAGCTTTTTGACACTCTTTTAGATCATTTTTTTATCACAATAAGGGATGAGCAGAATGTTCAGCTGATGGTAATTGATATGCCCTGCCCATTACAATGCAGTGCCGCTCAGCATTCTTGAAAATGCCAAAAATTCTGAGCGGCACTACAACTGCGCTTGTCACCTTGAGACATAAGATGTTAAATCTCATTATCCAGTAATAGTCTAGTCGACAAGTTGAAAAAAAAAAAATGGTATAAAATAGAGATACTGCTCTTAAAATTATGTGCGATAGCTCATTGGATCCGGAATGACGCCTAAAAAAATGTGCCAAAAGCGTGTACATAAAGCACATAAAAAATTGGAAAAGTTATAAACAATTAAAGATGAAAAAACAACGGCATTTCGTTTTTCGACAATATTTCATAAACTTCAATATCTTAAATAAATAAATTAATGTGCCGTACACGCTTTTGACGCCACGCGTGCAACGTAAAAATGTCGCGCGCAGACCTATTTTCATCGTTAAATTAAAATTATAAATAATCGAGATAGAGTTCCGGGAGGTTTTTATTGGAAATTTCCTCTTCTTTCAGAATATTTTTTTGAAATTACTTAAATATTAATAGTTTATGAAATATTGGCAAAAAACAAAATGCCATTTTTTTCATCTTTAATTGTTTATAACCTTTGCAATTTTTTATGTGGTAAGACACGCTTTTGGAACATTTTTCTAGGCGTCATTCCGGATCCAATGAGCTATCGCACATATTTTTAAGAGCAATATCTATATTTTGTACCAATATCAACTTGTCGACTAGACTATAATTTCACTAGCTACGGCACCCTTCAGACCGAAACACAGTAGATAAGGCTTACACATTACTGCTTCATAGCAGAAAAATGCACCGTTGTGGTACCCATAATCTAGCGGTCTAGATTTAATAGACGAGCTTTGAACACAGCCACTGAAATGTATAATCAAATTAATACTATTACCAACACAAAACTGAAGTCCACATTCTACGAAATCCAACAGTCATAAATAAGTTAACAGCTGATAATAAACACTAAACTTCGGTTACAAACTAAGTATTACATGCCGCTATTGTCGAATGTTAATTGGCTGACTGTATAACCATTGCGTTGGCCATTTATTGGTCCAATTGATGGCATTTAAATGGGAACAATTTCGTTATAGAATGTGGGCTATTAAGGGACATTTATCGATCGAGATTTCTAGCCATATACAAAACAAAAATGCAATTTCTTTTTATTCAATACTAGTTGACCCATCAATCGTTGTATTGCCATATAAAGTAATAAGAAAATTAATAATTAAAATTTTTGGGGTATAAAAAATAGATGACGACCGATTCTCAGACTATATAATATTTAGGTTATATAGTTATTTTATAATTATCTAGGCTAATCATTTACGGGTGTGCAAGATGTCATCGGGAAACAGCTGTTATATTTCTGAATGTTGGCCAAGAAGTGCTTAGTATCATTTAGAAAGAAAGATATATAAAATCTAATTAGTTATATATTTAAAATTATTCTTTCAATTTGACTTCTAAACGACGGGGGACACATTTGATGTGTGCCCCGTCGTTCAGGAAAAACATTTTTTTTTATATTCTTTTTTTTCCGAGAATTTTCATATTTATTTACCTTTTAAACCTTCCTTGGACTTTCACAAATAATTCAACACCAAAATAAGCCAAATCGGTCCAGCCGTTACCGAGTATTAGCGAGACTAACGAACAGCAATTCATTTTTATATATATAGATTTTCAATTTCACTCGAGCGCTGTTATAACTGCCATATAACCATATAGGGTTATATGGCAGTTATATATATGGTGAAATTTTGTTTGTTTTAAAATTATTAGAATATCTTTTTTTTCAAATAATGCTGCTAAAGTGTCTAGATAATTAAATTATCTATACAACGACGCAAATTTTGTTCCAATATAAATATAACAAAGTAACAGTAATAATTTTTTGAGGTAAAACTTCTTTAGGCGCGACTTCAGATTCACTATGAATTTTTTTCTGACGGAAGTAACGCTCAGCATATCTTATAGTCTCAGGCTAACGGTGGAGTCAAAGTCAAAGTCAAATGCTCATCAACGTCAATCACAAAAATACAATTCAGAGACATACATATTAATTACACAAAAGTTTAAACATATACATTTTTTTAAAATAATGCAATCGAGTAGAACAATACAAGGCTGAACCATAAAATCCATAAAAAAAACTATAATTCTTTTCAATTCCATATTTAATTATCGTTTACGTAATCTTCAATACTGTAATAAGCCTTTGACATAAGTCTGCGTTTAATAAAAGATTTAAATTTATTAATTGATAATCCAGATACACTTTTTGGTAATTCATTGTAAAATTTAATACCATCGCATGCAAAAGAATTGTTTACTTTAGCCTAGTAGGGGAAGTGGGATATTCTCGTGATCGGTAACATCAACTGGATTTTCAGCTCGTGTCGTGACTTGCTATGTAAATATAAAATTTTATAGTGTTAAGGAGTTTTTAAATTTAAGTAAAGATATTTGCCATCACCATAAAAACCAAGACCAATTTTGTGCGATCACTGGTGTTTTCCATTTTCATATATGGCGATGAAACATGGACTTTAAGGAAAACCAACCGAAAACGAATCGATGCCTTCCAAATGTGGTGCTGGAGAAGGATGTTGGGCATACCTTGGACAGCACACCGAACTAATGTGTCGATCCTGAAACGGCTGGGCATTGTGACTAGGATCTCTACCATCTGCTTTCGTAGGGTCCTAGAATACTTCAGCCACATCGCCAGGAGTGATGAAGACAATCTCGAGAAACTGATGGTAACAGGGAAGGTGGAGGGAGGGAGGAAGACCAAGAGGTAGGAGCCCCATGCGATGGACCGATCCGATTCGCACTGCCCTTGAAACCACAGATGACGGCAAATAATACGCAACCAAGTACTCTGTCGGGATGATCACGACCCTCAGCACTGAGGAAACCGACGAGCAGGAGGAAGAAAGATATTTGCCGGCCGAATAGAAGACACTACTATACATTTAAAAACTATCATTACAATTTATTTAAATAATAACATATCTATAGGTAACACTTTTTAAACGCCGCAGCCCAAAACATGCCAGACCAACCCGGAAAATCGGAGTGAAGTAAGTCGGCTTTGCATAGGCATAGTTAGTGACGAGATGTTAGGTTAAAGGCCTTCGCAGACCGGGACGGGATGGCAAGGAATTAGGCCCGGTATCCACCAAAGCGGAGAGGAGATGTATTTTGATAAACAATCAGATTTCGTTATTTCCACATCTCCTTTCGTGTGGAAATGGATCAAGCGAAGAAGAGAAGAGGTGTCTCACTTGTCTATAGAATTTTGTGCTGCGTTGAGCGATGAAGCTTTTTCGAGCGATGCCCTTTTCCCCGCTGCCTTCTCTCCGCATCTCACACACCCGAAAGCGTTGCTATAAACACAGCTCACATCTCCTCTCCGCTCTGGTGGAAATAACCTGACAGCTTCGTAGCTTATATCCTCTCGTCTCGTCTCCTTTCCGCTTTAGTGGATACCGGGCCTTATACTGACGGTATATCATATATCAGCGCACACTGGCCGCTGCATTCCAGCGTTTTGCCACAGCATGTCACGGCGGTGTTGATGTGTCTCAGCTTGAACATGGTAAACTTCGCCTCACCCCGCGGTATGTCGTATTTCTATACCTATACGTTTGAATGTCCATTGGTAAAATTTTAAATCGCTTGACATACCATCCCAGTCTGCGTAGGGCCTACGCCGTAGGCGCCATTACCCCCATTTCTCCACTAAAACAAGACAGTGGTCGTCAAAGAAATTATAAGTAGGTACAATCTCCATAAAAAATATTTTTTTTAATAAAATGGACATCAAGTTCGTACGAACTTGATGCTTGACGAAATAGCTGTACAGCTATGAGGTCACAGAATGGCTCAAGTGGAAGATCGGCACTGGACATGCTGTATAATATAATGTGTGCCAGCATATTATGTATAGTATTGTTTTATTTTGTAATATGTGGGTTTTTAGCTGCAAATAAAATAGTTTATTATTATTATTATACTCAATTTGTTATGTTTTAAAGTGATAACCCACACTTCTCGGATTAATTACACAAATAAAATATGAACGAGCCACTGAATACAATGCAAACCAAGGGAATGAAGTCACAACCTGGGAGTTAAGCACAGCGTACAAGATTTATCAACGATACGTCACTCGAAGAGTCGGCTCAGTTGGAAGAGCGCTCGCACGGAACGCGAGAGGTCACGGGTTCGAGACCCGCATTTTATTATTATACTCTGTATTATAATTTCATATTATTCCATACATTTACTTATACAGAGTGGCGCTATAATGGCGATATTAAATAAACACACGGGTAGACTACTTAATCGTAATAAAAAAAATAAAAAAACTTGACATTTTCAAACAAACAATTTACATATTTAGAAAACAAAAATTTAATCACCTTACGTGGGCGCTATTCGCCTACGAGTTCGGACGGCTACCGCAACGCGGCGTGGTAGAAGTAGGTGTCAGTAAATTTATCGAAGTAGGCGTTACTTTGCGGAAATATGAGATAGATCTCTATGAGTCTCGTACCAGATTTTGGCGAAACAACACGTCCTGAGGATGCCTCGTGTAGAGGCGAAACACGTGTCGAAATGTTTAAAAACAAATATTGGCGGAATTAACACAAAAGAAAACTTAAATCATTTGTATAATGTAGGTGTCAGTGCCTACGATAGCTCGCGGTTACCAGATTACTTACAGGATGTTCCGAAATGATGTTATGAAAAATGTATTTGGTGAATATAAAAAATAGAGTCCAACCGGCGTAGTAACTGACCGTAAACCCCTACAATTATTATACATTCATACATACACTCACGCCTTGTTCCCGTCGGGGTAGGCAGAGACAATAGAATGCCATTTGCTTCTATCCTTATAAACCTCACGCGCTTCCTCTACATTCATTACTCTTTTCATACATGCTCGCCGGTTGCGGGTGCTTCGGACCTCTCCTTTTCTCAAAACGTACCCAATTTGGTCGACGAATGTTCTACGAGGTCTCCCGCGACCGGCTTGCCCACACACACTAGCCTTATATATTTGATGCGTCATTCTTTCTTCACTCATTCGCTCCACGTGTCCTAACCATTTCAGCATTCCTTTTTCAGTCCTTGTCACAACATTATCTTTCAAACCACAGCGCGCTCGTATTACCGCATTCGGAATTCTATCAGTCAGTCTTACCCCACACATACTACGCAATGATCGCATCTCGACTAATTATTATAAGGATTAATAATACTCACAGATTCAATTTAAGAATCATTTCAATTTAAGATTCATTTCAATTTAAGTCTACGCATACAAATTATCAGATACGAGTGGGTTTTGTATGCGAACCAATATGAATTACATTTAGAGCTCCATCGACAAACATTCTAATATAAATTCATTTAATTTAATGCTTGTTCCAGCGAAGGTGGATTAACTGTTTGAATTAATAGTCCGCCATTGAGTTGTAGGGGCCGATCAATTTGTGGTCACGAGCCGACAAAGCGAGCGTTTTGTACATGGTTAGGGCTGCTGCCTGTAGATAATTTTGTGCTATTAACTTTATCTACACCCATGCTTTAAATTCTGAAACAGTGAGCTTATTGCTAACATTAAACCTAATGTTCTAAAAACCATTACATCATCCAAACGAGTGTTGTACTGAATTTCATAACAACACTCCTACGTTTTTTTTCGATCCCTTCATGCGCAAAGAGTTTCAACAGACAGCCATATTCTTATAGCTCGAAGCGAGGTATCTGTATGAATTTCAAAAAAAGAACATTTTCGTTTAAGCGCGCTCCACACTTCCAAAACGTCGCGCGCCGTAAAAAAAAGTAGGTTATTCGAATCCCCGCCATTTTTCTTTGGTTTTGTTTACAAAAAATGAGCGATTCATTATAAACGCTGCAAAAGAACATTATATTCGAGTGAATTTTAATTATTGAACTATACAAAATGTAAACTACTACTAAAATAAATAATTGTTTCATTAATACTTACTTTATTCGTATATAATCAGTAATGGATGATATTAAGTTACTAATAGGACTGGTGTTTTAATGTTAGCAGTGAGCTAACTGTTTCAGAATATTTTAGAGGATTCATATTCTGGGTGTAGATAAAGTCTTGTATGCAACTGTTGATAATTAGGTATTAAAACACTCATGTGATACAATTATCACACTCGGCTTTGCCTCGTATGATAAATCCACATTCGTGTTTTAATACCCCTTATTACACAACAGTTGCATAAATAACTATTATACTTTAGTAGACTCATTGCGAGATCTGTTTAAAGAAATAAATATACTTACATTTCCATCAGAATATATCTATCATAATATAATATATACTAGGAAAAATATGGATAAATATGTTTTATTTTTCATAAAAAAATGTTTACAAAATAATAACGTACAAATAAACATATTATTTAATAGACTGAGGGCAGTCGCTCCATTCCAAATCTGTGGTATCATTAAGAAAGTCATTTATGTTAACCTTTACTACACAATTGTTTTTAACAATTCTTTTGAATATCGTTATACTTTTGTTTTGAACATTTTCTGGGATCTTGTTGTAAAAGAGTGTACATCGCCACATAAAAGACTTACTAACTCGATTTAGGCGAGTAGTAGGCATTATGACTGTTTCAAGCAAATTCACTTATGTGCCTATGTACATATATACATTACATTATCAAGAATATATTAAGAAGCAACAGTCAAGATGTTTATTTCCTTAAATTTTGCTTTCAATGATACTTGAAGACCTAGGTTTTAAATAGCGCGAATAGTCCTCTTCTGCAGCAAAAATATTGTATTAATATCGGCATTAATATAGATTACGAGAATTTTATGCATTAGATTACATAACTATTATAGATATCAAAGAACTTTAAGATATCTAAAGTATGTTAGGTAATCAGTAAAATGACATCAAAAACTTTAATAATAAAAAATCAAACATTAGTATGAGATTAGTCGAACGGTTTAAGTTTCCTTATTTCAAAAGGACGTCATGATGATGACGTCAGCTATATATCTACTGATATACTGCGATAAGCATTTCGATGACGCGAACTCGCGAGATTTCACCCATCCAAAAAGAATCTAGCTATATGTATATATATATTTTTTAAATTATGTATTAATCGTGTGCGTCAGTCATGAGCATGCCTGTGACGCAAATCCATTAGATTTTCTCCTATCAAAAAGTGCCCAACGCGGCTTCACTTAAAAAAACTTGTACGGAACCATTCATATGCGAGTCTGCCTCTGGAGACCACTGAGTTACGCTACTATTTACTATTCTACTAATTGTATTCTGGCAACGCTTTTATGATTCCTCTACCAGAGAGTATAGACCGCGGGTGCCATGATCATATAGTTGTATGAATGCTCATTTCACATAAAAAAAACACTTCTTGTCCCTCATCATACGACTGACAAATGGATGTACGAGCTTACAAATTGACGAGCACTTTCAATCTTCACCAAAACAGGTGTAGCAGAATACGGTAGGTGAATAAACGTCGTGGTCTTCTCTCGCCAGGACTTTTCTTCCCCTGCAGCAGGGATCACTCACCACCCGTGGAAACGGGCGGGTCATTTGGGTTGGGAGCGGTTGCTCTCTGCTATCGTCTTCTTCATTTTCTTGGTTTATTTGTTGGGGGAGCGCCTGTTCCCTCAGCTCAGGTATCAGGTTCGGTGATTGTCCGGTTTGCGCGGGCCCTGAAAATCAGCCCCGAAGAAGAGGGAGGGCGATCAGCCAAGCCGGGCACACGTCACTCTTCATCCTCGTCCCGCACGAGATCACGCGGGTAGCGGTGACTGTCAGTTGACCGCGCGTGTCAGGGGCTATCTCGCAAATGATGGAGATCGGACGAGTCGGCACACGCGAACATGTTGACGGCGAGACGACGAATGAACTCATCTAAGCCCTCGTCTCTTAGGTCCCTCTGGATTGTTTGGTTCCTCACGTACTATGGTGCGTACGTGAGTCCTCTGCGTAGGTGGGTCTTGTACACCAAGACCTTCACCCTCAGAGGGAGGCTTGGGGAGAGCACTGGATGAAGTAAAGCCATCGCGACGTTTGTCGACGAGATGGTCTTCGTGACGTGCTCGTATATGTTGAGCCGGCGGTCGATGGTGACTCCGAGGTACTTTACCGTTGGAGACCACGAAATGTCCCGTCCGTTTAGCTGCAACCTATGCTGGCCAGTGAGCACACTCCCGGTCGCGAGCGCCTGGGTTTTGCCCACGTTCACCGATAGCCGCCACTTCTTGAGCCATTCTGGCAGGGTGTCCAGCTGGCGCTGCATCCTCACGGCGGCGTGCGTTACGTTGAGTAAAGATGTAATATACGCAGCGTCATCTTTAATGCTTCAGTTAGAACGAGCGCACAGAACTCTACTAAAACAATTTTCAATAAGCCCTTTAGGTACCCAACAAACCCATTACATGAAGAGAAACTTCTCAATGTAAAACTCTCAATTCGGCATACGCTTATAACTATTTCATTAAATTTAATAAAAATATAAGTAAAATAAATAAATACTCTTTAACAAAATCTTTAAAATCATGGCATTAAAATACGACTATACAGAAAACGTTCTTAAAATTAAAAGTTAAGCATCAAATTAATAACATTTATTTAACTTGTGCACAGTTTGACATAGTAACATAGACTTAATAAAAATAAAAAAAAAGATAAAAGAAATACACACACACACACACACACACACACGCAAACACACATACACACACGCACACACACATACCTCTTTTTAGTGAGTTTGCTAATTATGTATAATAATGCCTCTCGGAAGGACCTAGCCTCTGCAACTCACCCTGAGTTCCTACCTAATGAATGAATAATGAATCCTACCGCAGAGGGTAAGGCACAAAACATTCTGTACCACATATTATTAGTCTTGAATAATTGATTATTATTATTACTATCTGCATGCAGCGCCAGAGTCGCCGACGGTTCGAACGGGGTGTCATTTGTGTATTTTGCGTACAGCTCCCCTGTGGTCCGCCAGCGGAGATAATCTTGGAAGCTAAATGGTATCATCTACCCTTACTGAAAACCGACGGTTTTCAAGGAAGTTAGCGACTATCCTCACCAGGCGGGGAGATGTCGAAGTTACAGCTAACTTGTGCACGAGTCCAGTATGCCAAACATGGTCGAACGCCTTCTCCATGTCCAGGAATACTGCCACAGCTTTCTCTCTCTATGTGAGAGAAGCGGTGAGGGTGTGGAGTACCCTGGACAGCTGCAGCGTGGTGCTGTATTCAGCGCGGAATTCAAACTGTTCTTCCCTAAGCTCTATGTAGGGTCTTAGATGTGACAGCAGGAGAGATTCGAATATCTTCGACTGGGTCACCAGAAGAGTGATGGGCCAGTAGCTATGTGCTAGTGCGGTGTCTTTCCCCGGCTTCGGGATCATAATGACGAGGCCATCCTTCCAGATATTTGGAAAGTACCCTGAGCGCAGGATGCCATTGAAGAGTCGCGTTATCGACGCGATGGTTTGACGCGGCAGATGACGCAGGGTGGCGTTTGTGATACCATCCACGCCCGGGGCTTTTTTGGGCCTCGTTCGAAGGATGCAGCTTCTCACTTTGGTCGGGGAGAAGAACATCGCATCTTCTTGTGCCTCTACCGGCCGTTCTAGATATTCGGCGACGGTCACGTGCACTACGTCGTCAGTTGCATTCGGCTGGAACTGGTGTTCAAGGTTCACCGAGCAGGTGTAGATGTCGGCACGCTCTGCCGCTGCGTATCGGTCTATAAATAAATTGTGCATATTTAATAATTTATATTATTACTTAAGTAATTCGATCATTAGTAATTTTATTTAAAAAATATAAAACAAGGGTCAGAATGAAGATAGGTGGCAGATAACAAAATTCAGTATTTACAATTTAAAAGAGGACATTTGAGTACATTTTTGTGCTATATAGACGAATAAATAAAAACTACAATCGATTAGCGACCTATCGGCGACCTCTATTCTATTTAAAAGCTCTTCACAAAACAACTATCTCTAATTCAACGGGAAAGAGCAAGACAAAATCATGTCATGCGTATTAAAGACCAAAAATTGCTTAAATACAGATATTTCAATGCTTGTAGCAGCCGGTCCCATGGTGTAATGGTTAGCACTTTGGACTCTGAATCCAACGATCCGAGTTCAAATCTCGGTGGGACCTTGGGTATTTTATTTTGTGAATTTTTTTCCATTTGTTTTCTAGACGAAAC
Organism: Leptidea sinapis; assembly: GCF_905404315.1. Lineage (NCBI taxonomy): Eukaryota > Metazoa > Arthropoda > Insecta > Lepidoptera > Pieridae > Leptidea > Leptidea sinapis. Next base: position 10,060,876 of record NC_066286.1, on the reverse strand, counting down.
TGTAGTATTTTTTACTATTTAATGGTTAAAAATTTGATTATTTATAGCTACTGCCCGTGACGTTGTCCGCGTGGACGCTTTAAAGTACCAAAAATATTTATTATAATATGCCTACATCAATCATAACTATATGTAATCTTTATATTGTCCCGACCTCTTGTTAAAATTGCAAATTTGAATTAAATTTATTTTGTAAGTAGTTTTCTCAGGCTTCTAAATTATACAAAACAGCTAATAAAACTATACATCAAAACAGCTAATGTAACTATATATCATACTACATATTATAAAACAAAGTCCTCAGTCGCGTCTGTCTGTCTGTCTGTTCGTGATAAACTCAAAAGCTACTGCACCGACTTTCATGCTGTTTTCACCAATGAATAGCGTGGTTCTTGAGGAAGGCTTAAGTACAGTAACTTTTGTATACATTAACGAAATTTGTCGGAGGTGTGGGAAAAAATAAGGCGTCTAGGAGCTTTCTTTGCAAAGCGTTTTCGCTTTCTAAACCCTTTGAGATATAACAAAATAATGTATGGTGGAATTGTGTTGAATGAATGATGTTCTATACATATAACGTCATTGGTGATGGCATATGTCTTACTCTCTTAACATACTATATCCATTTATTAATTAAAAGTTCGCGATTACAAAGCATTTTATTGCTACATATTATAATACGATTCAGATATACTTTTTTAATTAATTTCTAACAGATAAACTTTGATTTCTCTAACTCAAGATTATAAGCGCAATTATAGTTTTGAGTTTTTCAAGAATCCTGGGCGGCACTGCATTGTAACGGGCAGGGCGTATCAATTACCATCCATCAGCTGAACGTCCTGTTCCTCTCGTCCCTTATTGTGATAAAAAAATTGTAAATAAATAAATTTTGAGATTATATATATGTAAACAGAACACCAATAAGAAGCTTTTTATGAAATGGATTCACATTCCCTTACGTCATCGAATGGTAAATATGTGGTGTAATTAATAATATGTGTAGTTTTTCTATAAGAAACCCATATAATATAAGACTATAAAACACTATGGATAATTCATATGTGGCTATGTATATATAAGTAAGTTCGTATTGGAACAATATTCTAACAATTCAAGAAACTCTAAAATAAAAAAATATCTGTATTCAAATTTAGAATCGATTTATGTCAAAGATTTCGATCATTATAAAAGCCGAATGGCAGGTTTCAGTGGAAGGCTCGTACACCAAAAAAAATTCGTGTTGAAACATGAAATATTTACATTTAATAGATCATTGTATAAGAATATGTGGTATTAATTTTCTTTTTTTTATAAAGTTGGGAGTCATAAGTTAAGTTTGTTTTTTTAAGAACTTTTGGGGTTATGTTACGACCCCGTTTGCTTGACTTTTAGAGATCAATACCAACACAAATAATTGAAACAAAATCATTCTAATATACACACGTACATACATATGTATATGTATAATTAAACGGTCAGATAAAAAAGCAAGAAACATAATTGAACCAAAATATATATATACGCGTCGAATTGAGAAGCTTCCTTGTGCGGTGTTTCCAGGACGATACGACATGGGTACCTTCAAAAAACGTGCGTACACCTTCCTTAAAGGCCGGCAACGCTCTTGTGATTCCTCTGGTGTTGCAAGAGAATGTGGGCGGCGGTGATCACTTAACACCAGGCAACCCGTACGCTCGTTTTTCCTCCTATTCCATAAAAAAAACCTCTTTTTTTGAAGTCTGTTAAATGCTACCTACTGCTCAACTATCAACAGCGGTTTCCTTCGTGTAAAACCACAATTTTCTCATGTTCTAGGATACTTTAGAACTCCCACCAGGTAGTCTACTACTACTACATAATATACTACTTGCATATTTTGAATAACAAAAACAACTTTTCATTAAATGGTCTTTATTGAGACATATCTTATCTACATGTAGTATAGAAACGTATGGACAGTGGTCACTTTTCAATCAACTACACTCTTAAAATAACGTCATCCAAGAAGTTAGCTGGTCGCGTCACTCCCTCATGGCGAGCATAGGCCAGGTACCAGATGATACTCATCACATGGGAGCAACACCCCACAGTTCTCAGCCCTACAATGCAGTTGCAATAATAATTTATTATTGCTTCTCTGCCACGAAGTAACTGAAGTAGGAAACTACTTCAGTTACAATAAAAACAAAGTATGTTTTGCCTGAAGAGTGGCGAGACTTTATATTTGCCCGAAGCAGCATTGGGTTTATTCCCTGCAATCCAGATATATGGTCACGGCTCACTTTTAATGTGGAAATACCGTGAAACCTGAAATGTTCACCGACATATGAACGCGCCTGCTTTATTTGATAGGTGCCACAAGCAAAAAGAATCAAGTCGGCCATAGTTTGAAGCAAATAATTGGAACTCTTCTGAGTATATAAGTATGTTGCGTCTGCGATTGTAATGGCTGGTTTTTGCTCTGACGGAAGATCAGGGTCCCCAAGAGTACCATCTGCAACAATTGAATTTTTTGCTGCCACTTGCTCTGCCACACACACGATCGGCATTTTTGCTGCAATAGTTCAGATTCGACTCCACAATCACAGCACAAAATAAGACGTATTAACACAACACAGCGTCCTTTCGCAAACTGTACAGTTTCTTGAACGAAGGAGCACAAACTCAACTCAACGTCGTTGGGAAAAGATGTAGTAATAAATAAGCCAATTTTTCAAAAAACACACAGTACACGACATAAAACAGCTTGTAAATAGAGTTTCACGTTTTTGCAAATGTGGAATTCAAATACCCTGATTTTCACTTTGACATTTGTTGTTCTTTTTTTGGCTTGCAAGATTTAAAACAATCGATGGGAATCCCCGAAAAAGGTTGTAAAATAATTTAAATAATGGCGCTCCGTTTCTGTTTGTAAATTAATTTTTATTAAATTTTTTTCTTCCCCCTACTTTAAAAAAATATTTGAAAAACTGAAAAAAGAGCCAGTTGCGAAATACTAAAGTTGGGAAAATATAAACCCAAAACATTCTTTTAATAGATCGGTACACCAGATGCCGTTCTCATTTATTACAAAACGCCATTTTATATTTTTTTCGAGATTAACGTTAAATGTCATACAAATTTTATACGTTTGGATAGAACCTCTTGCTGTTAGGCAACGCATGACAACAGGCCATGTTTACTGCCTTAGTGTGCATGACAGCTACGTGTTAGGCTCGCGGTACGATAATTACTATCTTTTAGTGGCGGTCCTCCACATTGCGCTTTTCAAGGAGCCTTTTCCACGTATTACAAAGCTGTGGAATGGGCTTCCTTGTGCGGTGTTTCCGGGACGATACGACATGGGTACCTTCAAAATAAGCGCGTACACCTTCCTTAAGAGCCGGCAACGCTTCTGTGATTCCTCTGGTGTTGCAAGAGAATGTGGGCGGCGGTGATCACTTAACACCAGGTGACCCGTACGCTCGTTTGTCCTTCTTTTTCCACAAAAAAAAAGTGTGCGTGTGTTACTGAAAATAGAGATAAACAGTTCGACGCTATTTTTTTCGAAGTGTTCCCAGCTGTCACAGACTATCTAGACTCTAAAGGGCTTGTAAATAAACTTGATATAAAGTTATACTTGAGAATAAACCAATTATATACAAAATACAAACAAATAAAAATTTTGCTTAAGATTGGTTTCCCGCGTTTATTTGCAAAGCTGCCTGACATTTAGAACACCAGAATTATCATTGTATTGACAGTGTTGTCAGCGATATAGTCAATATTTTACATATACTTGGTTTATTCTCAGGTATCACTTTATACCTGTAGGTCAACAATGACGGTAGTTGTGTGTCGGAGATAAAAAGACGTATTGGTATGACCAAGGATGCTATGACCCGCCTGAACAAAATATGGAAACAGAGGGGAATCACTATTAACACCAAGATACGGTTAGTACGTGCCTTGATATTCCTCATTTTTCTGTATGGCGTGGAGTCGTGGACGATACGGGCTCGAGAGAGGCAGAGGATTGATGCCTTGGAGATGTAGTGCTGGACGCGTATGTTGAGGATACCTTGGACGGCCAAGCAAACAAATGTGTCGATCCTCTGACAGCTCAAGATAAAAACCCTTTTTGTCCACGATATGCCACCAACGAATTCTTTCGTATTTTGACCACATAATGCGAAGGAGTAATGAGAGCCTGGAGAAATTGATCGTAGTTGGGAATACAATATGGCAAGCAAGCCGGTGGCCGATCTCCTTCCAGATGGACCGACCAAATAAAAGACTAGAGGTCCCCGAAGGTTAGCTCCGTCGTCAGGGCCGCGATCGACAGAAGCCGATGGAAACAAATAGTTCACTTAAAGTTTGGACCACTTGTTGATGACCTCAGTCATGAGGGAACGACTAGACTGAGAAATAACTTTATACCAACTTTATTTCTCCGCGCTCCCCGGTGGCGCCTCCAAAGGTGACAAGAATGACAGCAAGGAGTAGAATAATTATAAATAATTATGATAACTCTCTCAGTTAGACTAACAGTGAGCCACTAATTTTCTCCCATTTCGAGAACTATAGAGATGCAAATTGAATATTGTACCTATGCGTTACTTTTGAAGTAAATGTACAAAATATTTACATTTCTGAGGCCATAGATGCATAAATTATCTTAGTATAGTTAATAAGTATAGTTAGTATAGTTAATTAGTTATCTTAGTATATAAAATAATAAGACATTTAATCAGTCCCATTTGAGAAATGACACAATATCAGGATTTTACACTAAAGTTTGCACATAAAAAACGTCAGTAAATTGTACGGATACACTAATATATTTAGCAAGCAAATACCAATAATCCCTACATCCTCAAACTTTGATTTTAATCTAAATTCGTGTTGGGTTTCGCGGAAAACCAATTATTCGCAGCAACTTTCATTTCGCACTTTAATCATTGCTAGGTTGATTTGAAAATGAGATTTTTTTTAAAGTATCACTTCAGTTTAATTTATGTACCCTCAGTGTCCTCGGGCGATAATGAAGGTTTTATCGTAAGAGCTTATAGAAGCGCGAATATCACTTAGGGTTGTCACGACGTTGATGAAAACAATTTAATTTAAAAAATCAACTTTGAGTGAGTCACACGTCATTTATGTATATAAATAAATAAAGGTGCATGTTAATATTATAAGAAATAGAGAAAAATAAAAAAAATCTGTGGAATATCTTTTGTATTCGTTACAAAGTGGTTTCAACTCACGATGTTTGGTGGTTTGAAAAACAACAAAACCTTTATTACATTTACATTAATTACAAAACATTAACCTGGACTGAAGCAATAAGGATTCGGAACAAATATAAGTCGTTCTAACACGAGGCAGCGACCATCCTATCTGATATGTTTTAAATAATCATAAAATCTATGAAAAAGAGATAGTATATGTGTATGTTCCCCTTACAACTCGATACTACAATATAAAAAGTAACATGGCAACTCCGTCAAACATAGTAAAGTTAAAGCTGGATACGTTGCGCTAGTGGCAGTGATTTTTGTCCTTTGTAGCATAGGTCGAATTAATATTGGTTGCGCCAAGGAATTTTGAGTACACTTTGTATATAAAAGGGGGTACTGAGTACCCCCTTTTACGTGAACAGAACAGAAATCATTGGAGTAAAATGAATAGCCGGTACTCACCTCTTCTGCAAGATCCTGGGTTCTTCTACATTCGCCTGAGCGTGCTGGTAAATCACAATATATATATTTCGCGGAACCCTTAACAAAGAAATCACTACGATCTCACGGCGGCAAATCAACAGGAATACTAGGATTCCCTGTATTTATAATTAAATGTTGCAGTGCTCAACTTTTGCGTGCGGCTACTTGACGGAATATGTGTTACGCCCTAAGACTATAGATGTCGTGGCTCGCGGTTTATTCTTAACTTGTACCGGCTAAGTTGCTAGGATAAAGTTGGGGTTGCTAGGAAAAGGTTGTGTGTTATTTGGACATCTCGCGTTACCAAATATGAAATTTTGTATTGGAACACATTGGTAGATTCATCGTCAGATCACATTCTTAATTTTAGAGGACACAGATCTAATATATCAAATGTCAGATGAGAAACATCAGTATGAAACGAGTACAGGAAGTTAACTGATTTGGCCTTTTTACCAATCATCATTTATATAAAGTTACATTTTCTAAGGAAGTGACAGCCCTACCGCAAGAAGTGTCAAGTGATCCGAATTTGGAGCCGAAAAGATTTCATTTAAGTTGAGCGTTAATTTGGCGGATTCGTGATTTGTGAGTGGATATTAATATCCCTTGACGTTAACTGGATAACTATGTGTCAACTTAGGTACAAGTGACTAATGTATAACAATATTTTAAGTTGGAAACGATATTATATTTTATCCAAACTAAACAATATTATAACTATATTTACAATACTATGACTGCATAAAATTAAAACTATCATTACGTGGAAGCGTACCAAGAGCATTTCTGCGTTGGATAGCTAGGCTGATCCGTTGACCGAAGTAGCTGCCAGCGCTTGGGTTTCCAGTAGCCTTATTGAGGCGCGAAGATAGTATTTTGAACATTCTCCGCGCCTCTGGGCCCCACGGGCCAAGTGTCTCGACACCAAACGGCAGAAAGATGTATGACTCACTGAGACCAACATATTTGCGACGCTTGCTGTCTTCAGCAGTGGAAGCAGCAGCCCCAGCACAAACTGACGTAACTTGGAAATGAGAAGGAGCCAGAGTGTCGACTCAAGTCGCGTCCCACACCAGCGCCCGTCCCCGTCCCAAGCAAAAAAAATATTGGAAACGATTCAATATTGTAAATACCATTATTGAAATTTATAATCAAACTAAATTCAAATTTATTTTATTTTAAGGCTAAAATTTGTCAATTTGGCTTCACTTTAAAACAATTACAGCAAGATGGGATGGATCTCAATACACCTAACTTCATAATATTCCAAGCAATATTTATAAAATTTTAAAGAATAACTTAATACGCAATAATCTACTTTGTGAATTTTAATAAATTAAAGTTTTGTTCTAATACTAATTTTTTTTATGAAAATAAGGGACAAGACGAGCAGAACGTTCAGCTGATGGTAAATTATACGCCCTGCCCATTACAATGCAGTGCTCAGGATTCTTGAAAAACCCCAAAAATTCTGAGCGGCTCTACAACTGAGCTCGTCACCTTGAGACATACGATGTCAAGTCTCATTTGCCCAGTAATTTCACTAGCTACGGCGCCCTGCAAACCGAAACACTAATAATGCTTACACAGTACTGCTTCACGGCAGAAATAGGCACCGTTTGGTACTCATAATCTAGCCGGCATCCTGTGCAAAGGAGCCTCTCACTGGAGAACATTAATTTGTGTGCAGAGAAACAAACAATTTGTTATTCATGCAATTCTATGAAGCGAAAATACATATAAAAACGATTTAAATAAAACACCTTTTAAAGGATTCAGACGAGTGGAATTGTTACTGTAAATATCTTGAATGAATTTTGCGTAAAGTTACATTTTTATTATTATTTTAGTTAACCCGACGTTTCGAAAACTTTTCAGACGTTTTCAGTCGGGACTGTTTCATTTAAATGTGTAACACTCGCGAGTACAATAAGTTAAACGATACCAATTCAGAACTTGATATATTCGGTGGTGGGCTGGTCAGGTTTAAAGAAAGTGTTGTTAAACCCTTAGCTGGTACTCAATCTGCATTTGTCAAATAAGTAGTTTTTCTTTTTTTTTCGTCTTCATTATTTTAATAAGTTGAAGTTATAATTTATTCTTTCATTTTTTATTTTGTTTTTATTATAGCTTAGATAGTATTTTTTAGTTCTATTTTTCAGAAGTAATTAGGGTGTTTTTTTTTGTAATTTTTATGTTCACCATAATTGTCGTATACTTTAGAACTACTAATTGTAACATTAGATTAAGAAAATTGTATTGTATATGATGCGGTGTGCTTTAATAAATAAATATCACTCGCATTAATAAAAAAATACTAAATTAAAATGAGTTTTGAAATGGAATTAAATACAAATTCACCTCCATATTTTTATGAAATAGACAACGCAGTTTCGGCCTTTTTCTCACACCAATACGAAAATTACCGAAAAAGAGTAGCATAGAATAGTTTTCTGTGACAAGTTCAAACAGCATTTTAAACTTAGGGGCCTTATAACATACCTGCGATAAGAAAAGTATACCTGGTTTTACACGAAATATTTTCATCATCTACTTATACAAAGTAACAAACTCAACTTGCTAGAATATTGCATTCGCATTCTCTTTACAAACAAAATTCCTTAGAGTTCCTGAGGATTTCTTGCAAATTATTCATTAAATCCCAGATACCGTGCAGTTCATGTTATAAACAGATTCTGGCTTCGTTAGCAACTTGTTTATATATTTAGAGCGAACTTCTGGCGGGCTTACACTATCTTATATTTAAATGTCTATATTTTCATCTATATTGAGTTGATTTGTTCGTGAAGAGTTTGTCTGAAAATTACATCGAATGTGCATGGAAGTGTTGGGGACGGCGTTTGTTCACGCTTAATAGTTTATATAAGACTAGCAGACCCGACAGACGTTGTTCTGTAGATAATAAAATAAATATTGTTTTATAGGAATCTGCCAATAATATTTCAAAACATCAAGAATTATTTCGTAAAAAATTCTCCCTGTTTTTATAATGAAATTGTTTCACAGCGGAACTGTCAATCAGTGCGTCACTAAATTCTCTCATAGAAAATATGTCCATACAAAACAAATATTGAAAATAAAATTAATTATGGGTCCCAAATCGAAATAAAAACTATCCTATCTCTCAAGTTGGACCAAACGGCACTCCATGAAATAATCCCCATTAAAATCCGTTCATTAGTTTAGGAGTCCATCGCGGACAAACAACGTGACACGTAATTTATATATATTAAGATTAAAAACATTAAATAAATAGAAACCATTTCACTTACTCACTTTAGCCGAAAGACGTCCATGGACAAAGGCTTTCCGCAAAGATCTCCACGACGATCGGTCTTGCGCTGCCCTCATCCAATGTATTCCAGATCATCCATCTTTAAGTACCGTGTGCATCTTAATTACTTGGTAGTCATTCGAGGACTTTCCTGCCACTACTTTACTACTGTCTTTCCTTCGAGCTATGTGCTTTGCTATAGCCTACTATTATTGAACTAATAGGAAGCTATGCAAGAAAATTTATTGAATTAGGCGTTACTTTGCGGAAATCCATAATTATACAAATGATTTAAGTTTTCTTTAGTGTTAATTCTGCTTTTTTATATTTGTTTTTAAAACAATTCGACACGTGTTTCGCCTCTACACGAGGCATCCTCAAGACGTGTTGTCTCGCCGAAATCTGGCACGAGACTATACTAAACAAATATAAAAAAATCGGAATTAACACTAAAGAAAACTTAAATCATTTGTAGAGTAGGCTATGCACTTTAGTTTTGCAATCATCCTGGCTACCTTTCTAAAACGAATATCCTCATTTATGATTAGATCTCGCAGGGAAACTCCGAGCATAGCCTTCTTCATTTTTGTCTATTTCGCGAGTAGCAATTTGCTCATTGATTGGTAACTTGTTATTCACATGTGAAAAATAATCTTGATTTTATCCGTAAAAATTTGCCTTCAGCGCCATATCTGGAATGCTTCTATCCTTTGTCTCTCTCTCAAGCTGACACCATGTCATCCACGTTTCCATGCCATTTAGGAAAATTGGGAATATAAGATCGCGTTTTCATCGAGTCTTTGTGGCATGTTAAGAGTTCATAGGCACCGCAATATAACGGAATTATACACAACACAATAACCTAGTCACATTTATTATTTATATTTTTTTTTTCTAAAAAAGATAAATATAATTTATCCCCGCATATCTATTAATTATAATAAGCATACATATTATAATAAAAGCTTTTTAATTGTATTTGTAGTATTCATTTCAGTTGAGTAAATTTCCATATACTTATTTGTTACGACTAGTGTAAATAGTCCTTTAGTAAAAACCAATCCGTAGAAAAGTTTAACTCAGTTCCTGCATCAACATTGTTAAGTTTAAGTATTTTACAAGATATTAAAAGGTATTCTTTAGTTAAGTAGATTATTTTGTTAAGGTGCTGTAAAATGTACCTACTTAAAAAAGTGGCCAAGCGCGAGTCGTGCTAACCCAACGAGTTTATGAGACCGACAACGCTCCTGTGATTCCTCTGGTGTTACAAGACTGTATGGGATGCGGTGATCACTTACCACCAGGTGACCACTCTGTATGCTCGTTTGTCCTCCTCTTATGTAAAATGTATGCTATTTGTTCGAAGAGTGATAAAAATACAAGCAATACATATGTTTCAAAAAAATATACGAAAGGAGAAGATTTATTTGTCAAATAATTCGATTTCACAAAGGAATCGTCTCCAAATAATTAATTATGAAATAATAAAAAAATCTAATTAAAATATTTTTAATCAAAATAAAATTTAAAAATAAAATGGTCAAGATCTACTAATCCACGAAAAAAGCATGCTTCAGAACTGAGAAGAACGGGTGCAAGAAACTCAACTTGCTGCTTTTGTAAAAATTTCGTTTAAATATAATACCGTCCAATAAAATTTATTATTAAATAGCCTGCGGGCGGTGGCTCCATAATGAATCTGTGGTATCATTTAAATAGTCATTTATGCAACTGTTGTGTAATAAGGGGTATTAAAACATGAATGTGGATTTATCACACGAGGTGAAGCCGAGTGTGATAATAGTATCACGTGAGTGTTTTAATACCTAATTATCAACAGTTGCATAGAAGACTTTATCTATACCCAGAATATGAATCCTCTAAAAATTCTGGAACTGCTAACATTAAAACACCAGTCCTAGTAGTAACCTAATATCATTCATTACTAAGTATTAATGAAACGACTAAGTATTTATTTTAGTAGTAATTTACATTTTGTATAGTGAAATAATTAAAATTCACTCGAATATAATGTTCTTTTGCAGCGTTTAAAATGAATCGCTCATTTTTGTAAACAAAACAATAAAAATTTCAAAGAAAAATGGCGGGGATTCGAAAAACCTACTCTATTTTGACGGCGCTTCATACAGACACCACGCATCGAGCAATAATAATGTGGCTGTCTGTTGAAACTCTTTGCGCATGAAGGGATTAAAAAAAACAAAGGAGTGTTGTTATGAAATTCAGTACAACATTACAACACTCGTTTGGATGATGTAATGGTTATTAGAACATTGGGTGTTATAATGTTGGCAATAAGCTAACTGTTTCAGAATCTTTAATAGAGGATTTAAAGCATGGGTGAGATAAAAGTCATTTACGCTACACTAGTAAGCTTTCTACCACACAAACGTTTCTTTACAATACTTTTGAATATCGTAACACATTTTCTGGAATCATGTTGTATACGTCCCTCAACAGTAGGTATGATAAGTTTATGTTTACACAAATAAAGATTGAAAATAAAATTTTATGAACGATGCGGGACTTGAACCCGCGACCTCTCGCGTTCCGTGCGAGCGCACTTCCAACTGTGTCAACCGTTCGAGTGACATATCGTTGTATTGTAACTTAGCATAGTTCAACTCTTAGATTGCTTCATCTACAGTTGATAACCTGCTCAAACCTAATATTTGCATATTAGGAAATTGACTTGTGATGTCACTCTTTCAAATCTAAACAATTTGTTATGTTTGAAAGTGATAATTTGATTGCAAACATAGCTAACATTATCAAGAATACATTGAGATGCAGCAGCTAAAATGTATATTTCTTAAAAATTTTCTCTTAATGCACCCCGCTCAATCACATCAATTTCAACCAGGTCACCTTCTAAATATACACAAATCTATATATATAATAGTGAATGTATGTTTGTAGGTTCCCTAATAACTCCTAAACTATTCGGTATTACTCCAAAGCTAGTTTAATAAACTAGCTGACCTGGCAAACGTTGTAAAAAATATAAATTACATATTCCTTGAGCTTCAACGAATCTATTACAAAAGATTTCATTGAGATCGGTCGAATAGTTTAGGAGTTATTAGGGAACAGATGTTGTTCTGTAGATAATAAAAAAATATACTGTTTTATAGGAATTTGCCAATAATATTTCAAGACATCAAGAATTATTCGTAAAAAATGCTCCCTGTTGTTAAAATGAATTTTTTCCAGAGTGAAACTGTCAAACCGCGCGTCACTAAATTCTCTCATTGAAGATATGCAAATAAATTGTTTTTCAAATTTTATTTGCGTATTAATCCTAGAAGTGAGGGTTATCACTTTAAAAACATAACACATTGTATAGAACATATTATGTCCATACAAAACAAATATTGAAAATAAAAATAATTATGGGTCCCAAAGCGAAATAAAAACTATCCTATCTTTCAAGTTGGACTAAACTGCACTCCATGAAGTAATCCCCATTATAATCTGTTCATTACTATAGTCCATCGCGGACAAACAACGTGACACGTAATTTATCTTTAAGATGTATGTACAACTACCATTTAAACACGAAGTAGCGTCAACATCGGATTAGCCGTTCGATTCACACCAGCACAACTATATCACAAAATGTCATTTCATGTTGCGTTAACAAATCTCTAGGACAACCGTACAAAAAACCAACAATCCCTAAATTTATAACAAGCTGTAAATTTGTGAGGGGAAGCCACAGAATTCCCACAAATATTCTGTTCTCACGATAACCGTACTGTCTCGTGTGAACCTCGCTTTAGACACAAAAAATCTGTTGGCATTTTTAGTGATACGAAGATTAGGGGATTCAGATTATTATCTGCCAACGATATTATGATTTGAATTGGTTTATTTGACTTGCAGTGTCCTTGTACCTATATTACAAGCAAGTAGTTTTTTTTTATGACAATAAGGGACGAGACGAGCAAGACGTTCAGCTGATGGTAATTTATACGTCCAGTGCCGCTCAAGATTCTTGAAAAACCCAAAAATTCTGAGCAGCACTACAACTGCGCTGGTCACCTTGAGACATAAGATGTTAAGTCTCATTTGCCCAGTAATTTCACTAGCTACGGCGCCCTTCAGGCCGAAACACAATAATGCTTACACATTACTGCTTCACGGCAGAAATAGGCGCCGTTGTGTTACCCATAATCTAGCCGGCATCCTGTGCAATGGAGCCTCCTCCTGGTAAAGATAAGTACTTTTCTTTTTTTATGGAAAAGGAGGACAAACGAGCATACGGGTTACCTGGTGTTAAGTGATTACCACCGCCCACATTCTCTTGCAACACCAGAGGTATCACAGGGGCGTTGCCGGCCTTTAAGGAAGGTGTACGCGATTTTTCTGAAGGTACCCATGTCGTATCGTCCCGGAAACACCGCACAAGGAAGTTCATTATATCTTATTATATATATATATATATATATATATATATTATTTATTATTATCATAATATTATTAATTTATACTTATCTCATTTGTAACTAATTCATTATAGTATTGTATAATAGGCGTGTATAGTATTTTGTAACTTATATAACTTGTAATTAGTTGTTAATTTGTATTACTTTTGTTTTGTGGTTTTTATCTTACCGTTGCTTACCTTTTAACTAAAAGTGTCGTATAAATTGTTGGAAACTTCACTGGTGAAAGTGTAAGTTTTAAGATTTGTTAATATTTAAGTATCATAATACTGTTTGTTTCCTATACATGAATAAATAAATAAATAATCTAATAGTTTGTTATACTTTTGGTTTCTAGAGAAATGATGTAGATTATCGTGTATTATATGTGTGTATGTATGTAGATATATATGTGCGTTTCTGTACGTCTAGTCATTTGTCAAACTTTACTTTCACCCCAATAACCGAAATTTGTATTCATAAAATTGACTCCATTCCTAATTCCCACGCGTTTTTTCCCAAGGGTCGAATATATTTCTCACGGTAACAACATGAGAACTAAAATCTTACATTGTGCTGGGGGTGTTTGAATTATTCCATCGGAAAGAGTAATGCGTGAAATTACTTTAATTAATTTTGAATCACAATTTAAGAATCAGTTTAAATTAAGGCAAGATTTTATATTTAAACATAATGTGTGTTTGTTCGTTTTAAATACTACCATACCGTATTTAAAGGTACCAAATCGTTCATCTGAATGTGATGGAACTTTGCCAACTGATTACACTTTCGGAAAGGCTTAAATAGGGTTGTCAAGTTTATAATCACAAAACAATTCTAATCCATACATCTATACACATAAATAAAATTGGAGTGTCTGTTTGTAATATTGAAATAACCGTTTTTACTGCATGTTTATGAATATATATATACGGTACATACACCAAATTAACATTTTTTACAATTTTTGTCTATCTGTCTGTTTGTTCTGGCTAATCTCCGACGCAACTTTGATTAGCAGGTAGCTGATGTAATAAGGAGTAACTTAGGCTACGTTTATTTTAGAAAAATTCTTTGATTTTAGAAAGATAATGTAATGTTGCTATGTCCAAGAAACGGCCTAACTCTAAAAATAATTTATATGGCAAAACAACATTTGCCGGGTCAACTAGTACTTAAATAAAGCAATTGTTGTTATTGTTGTATAAAATTTCAGATTTGCAAATCCTGAAATGACTTGACGATAAAAGTCAAAGTGAATTTTACTTATTATAGAGACTTTAAAAATTTGCCGCCGGTGGGCTTATCTTGTAAGTAATATGTAAATAAATAATAGACAATTTTGGAAATGCAATAGCTAGTTTAGTTTTTATTGTTTGTTATATATTAGGAATGATAATGTAAGTATTTTCACCTTTCATCCCATCAAATGAACCCCACGCACGTCCGTTGATCACTGACAAAAAATTACTTCAATCTGATTTCCCGCGTAATTTTTAAGACCAAATAGGCATAGGTGTAATTCTTACGACAACAACGTGGGAAGTAAAAATTGTAGTGAGAGGTATTTCGAAATATTCCACACAAAATTATGAATATTAATTATTATAATAAATAATAGGCAATAAAAATAACATATAAATTATACAATCTTTATCAAGATTTCGTTAAAATTCATACGAAATACTTTGTAAAAAAAACGCATCAGCTTATGTCATACTAAAATGAAAAATAATTATTAATTACGAATTTTTATATATTATTCATCGTTGTTAAGGGTTCTTTAGTGGTTAGTATGAATGTTTAACAAGAATTCCAAGTAATCAAAATGATTTCGTAATTCCCACGCGTTTTTTCCCAAGCCTCGAATATATTTCACACGGTAACGACTCAACGTGAGAACTTCATGTCTATCGTGGTTGTGGGATAGTGAGGAACTTTGCGCACGCGCACAAACGTTCCCGGGTATACTGATTAGGGATTAGCTATTATGAAAGGGGGTTTTTGAATTTTAAGAATAGTTATTATGTTATCAATATTGAAAGATCGAATAATAAAAACATAATATAACTTATAGCTTAATATTAGATATTACTGTATAAAATTGTCGTTTTGTACTGAACACTTTAAACATTCTTTTTTTTTTTTCAAAATACTAAGTTTACCAGTGGACGGATCCTTTGCACAGGATGCCAGCTATGATATGCTAGATTATGGGTACCAAGCAATAATGTGTAAACATTAATTTGTATCGGTCTGAAGGGTGCCGTAGCTAGTGAAATTACAGGGCAAAAGAGACTTAATATCTTATGTCTCAAGGTCACGAGCGAAATTGTAGTGCCGCTCAGAATTTTTGGGTTTTTCAAGAATCCCGAGCGGCATTGCATTGTAATGGGCAGGGCGTATCAATTACCATTAGCTGAACGTCCTGCTCATCGTGTCCCTTATTTTTATAAAAAAAAATTGAAGCTGATCCCGATGGCTAATTTCAAGAGTGGCTGACTGTTTAAGACTTGTCAATAAAAATCAGTTACTGAAACAATATATTCACTTTCCTCTTGCTTCTTCATCTCCTTTAGGGATGTTCTTTCTCCCCGCTTTGTTCGTGTATACGCAAGCATATTGCATGATAAGCCCTTATAATTAATTTAATTGATAAGTATAATTTAATTAATATAATTAAATTATTGATAAGTTGTTATTGTGATAATAATTAATATAATATATTATAATTTTATAATTATAAATCATTTGTTTTTCAAACAATCTTAACTTAAATTACATTACATAGTTAAGTTTAATTTAATTTTAATTAAATTACAGATACTAATTTAACCATAAATCATATTTTTTTATTCAAATTCAACTATTTTTATTCAAAATAGGATTCAAAATCACTTATTGAACGTCAAAACTACCACTCATTCAAAATAGACTGCCTCAGACTTGAGAAGAACGAGCGCAAGAAACTAAGCGGGCTCTTTTTTTATAAAAATATGGATTACAATGTAATATCGTACAGTAAACATATATAATTAAAGGGCCTGAGGGTGTCCGCTTCATTCCCTTGAGAAAATCGTTTATGCTATAGTAAACTTTCCACACAAACGTTTTTTTAAACAATTCTTTTAAATTTCGTAACACATTTGTTTTGTACACTTTCTGGGATCATATTGTAGAAGCATATACATATAATAAAAGACTTACTAACTCGACTTTAATTCAAACAAAACAAATCTTATAACTATATTTACAATACTATTACTACATAAAATTCAAACTATTATCACGTGGAATAATTAATTATGATTCAATCTTCATTTATAAATGCACCCCTCTCTGCAAAACCAAACTACCTCAATTAAATGTTTTTAACAGCTCAATATCGTGTCAACAGATCGAGCTAATGGGCTTAAGTGGCTTGTTACTGTGTCGGCGCGTGCGCAAGTTCCCACCCTTCGATGTTCACACGGGACCTCAAACCACTGTGAGAATAAATATACAAAGTGGCCTTGTAAATTATCATTTTATTTTTGATAAAACAAGCTAAAACCGCGGGTCCCTTTATGAGAATGATTTTTTTTTAAATAATTATTATCTGTAATTTGATTAGTAATTTGATTAAAATCAAATTAAACTCAAATATGTAATGTAATTTAAGTTAAGATTGTATGTAGATGTATGGGTGAAATACCAGAAAATAAATGATTAATTATTATAAAAATATTATATATCTTATATCTATATATAATCTGAATCTCGGAAACGGCTCCAACGATTTTCATAAAATTAAGTATGCAGGGGATTTCGGGGGTGATAAATCGATCTAGCTAGGTTTCAATTTAAAAAAAATGGTTTTATCCATGTTTGAATGAGAAACAGCTACAATAACATTAGAATACAAAGGTAAATTTCGCCACTATATACAAGACTATTATAGCTCAGATGGGACATTGGGTGATCCGGAAAGCAGAAGACCCCGGTTCGAATCCAGATGTCCTATTAGTTTTTTTTTTGTTCAAGTTTTGTACATTCTTAAAAATCCGAGCAAGGCTTGGTCGTCCGGATATTTAGATATTAATTATTATCATAGTAACAACTTGTCAATTAAAACGATGGGCATAACATTATACTTACAATATATGCACACCACAAACAAATCGGGCGAGAAAGTAGAACATCCCTAAAGGAGATACCTACAGCAACCATACCTATAGCAAGAGGAAAGTGTGTATATATTGTTTCTGTAACCGATTTTTATTGTCAAGTCGTAAACAGTCAGCCACTCTTGGAATTGGCCAATGGAATCGGCCACCTTAATTGTTTTTATTAAAATAAGGGACGAGACGAGCAGGACGTTCAGCTAATGTTACTTGATACGCCCTGCCCATTACAATGCAGTGTCGCTCAGGATTCTTGAAAAACCCCAAAAATTGTGAGCGGCTCTACAACTGCGCTCGTAACCTTGACACATAAGATGATAAGAGAAGATGTTAAGTCTCATTTGCCCAGTAATTTCACTAGCTACGGCGCCCTTCAGACCGAAACACAATAATGCTTACACATTACTGCTTCACGGCAGAAATAGGCGCCGTTGTGGTACCCATAATCTAGCTGGCATCCTGTGCAAAGGAGCCTCCCACTGGTAAACTTAATATTTTGAAAAAAAGAAAAAGTTAAAAGTGTTCAGTTTTAAACGGCGATTTCATACTTTAATATCTAATATTAAGCTTACTAGAAATAGCTATAAAATATATGTTATTTACTATTCGATCTTTCGATATTGATAACATAATAACTATTCTTAAAATTCAAAAAGAAAGAAAGGGGGTTTCATTGTTACTAATCCCTGATCAGTATTACCGGGAACGTTTGTGCGCGTGCGCAAAGTTCCCCACCATCCCACATCCACGATAGACATGAAGTTCTCACGTTGAGTTGTTACTGTGTGAAATATATTCGAGGCTTGGGAAAAAACGCGTGGGAATTTCGAAATCATTTTGATTACTTGGAATTCTTGTTAAACATTTATACTAACCGCTAAAGGTCCCTCAACGACGATGAATAATGTATAGGAATTCCTAATTAATAATTATTTTAGATTTTAGTATGACATAACCTGATGCATTTCTTTAACAAAGTATTTCTTATGACTTTCAATGAGGTCTTTATAAAGACCGAATAATTTATATGTTATTTTTATTGCCTATTATTTATTATAATTATTAATATTCATAATTTTGTGTGGAATATTTCGAAATACCTCTCACTACAATTTTTACTTCCCACGTTGTTGTTGTAAGAATTATACCTATGCCTATTTGGTTTTAAAAATAATCGGACGTGCGTGGGGTTCATTTGATGGGATGAAAGGTGAAAACACTTACATTATTATTTTTAACATATAACAAACAATAAAAACTAATAATTATTATTTTAGATTTTAGTATGACATAAGCTGATGCATTTCTTTAACAAAGTATTTCGTATGACTATTAAAGAAGTCTTCATTGAATGATTTATATGCTATTTTTGTTGCCTATTATTTATTAAAAATAATATTGACTTTGTGTGGAATAATTCGAAACTACAATTTTTACTTCTTACGTTGATGTTATCGTGAGAATTAAACCATTGCCTATTTTTTTGTCAGTGATCAACGGACTTGCGTGGGGCTCACTGAATGAAAGGTGAAAATCTTAACATTACTGTTGCTGATATAACAGCAAGCAATAAAAACTAAACTAGGTATTGCAATTCCAAAATTATCTACCTAATTTTTCATTTTTGTGCTTTGACAAACTATCTGTACTATATATAGCCTATAGGTACAAGAAAACAATATATTTAATGCAATATACTTACTTAAACATACATAAGTACATATAAACATCCATATTCTTCAATCATCACATAAATCATTGCACCTACCGGGATTCAAACCCGGGACCTCTAGCTTAGTAGTCAGGGTCACTAACCATTCGGCTATATGGGTCGAAAATTAGTTTAGTATGAAACGTGCAGTCATTTGACATATTATGAAGTTTGAAATAGTAGTTATTACAGTATGTTGATTGACAGCGAAGTATAATCCGGCTAAGTTTGAAAGCGATCAATTGCATAAAACGTAATGGATTTCGGCTATCTCCGTTTTATAAAAGACTAGCTGACCCGACACAGTTGTTCTGTATAAACTAAATAAAATAATGTTTTTATATGAATTTGTCAATAATATATCATAACATCAAAAATTACTTCGTAAAATATGCACCCTGCTGTCGTAATGAAATTGTTTTACAGCAGAACTGTCAAACCATGCGCCAATAAATTCTCTCACAGAAATTATGTATGGACACATCAAAGGAAAAACAAATTTGTTGTTTTTATTTAATTTAGCAGCATTTTCCTATTTATTCACCTTTTAAACCTTCTCTGGACTTCCACAAATAATTCAAGACCTAAATTTGCCAAATCGGTCCAGCCGTTCTCGAGTTTTAGCGAGACTAACGAACAGCAATTCATTTATATATATATATACCAGTGGACCCAACAGACGTTGTCCTGTCGGAAATTTCGGACACACGTCTTAAATTTGAAAAATCGGTCCATCCGTTGGGAGGAGTCCACTTAAATACACATGAGCAGGATAATTATATTATATCGACTGAATTGAGAATCTAAACCAATCTCAAATACACTGGAACACACAAAAAAATCATCAAAATCGGTCGAGCCGTTTAGGAGGTAGTTTAATTGTGAATCAAAACCATTATCAAATCCACCTGAAGACACACACCAATCTCAAATTCACTGCAACACACAAAAAAATCATCAAAATCGGTCCAGCCGTTTAGGAGGTAGTTCAATTGTGAATCTAAACCATTCTCGAATCCTTTTGAATACACACAGAAAGTTTCATTAGAATCGGTCCAGCCGTCTAGGTGGAGTTCAGTGACATACACACGCACACAAGAATTATATATATAAAGATAGATATAGATTATAGCCGTCATCTGTCAATCCATCAATAACTGAAAGTTTCATACAATCAACTGAATCGCTTTTTTGGTAGAGACTTGCCCTAGGCTGGAATCACAGAACAGAAAAAAATCTGTTCCGTGGCTGGAATGATGCATACACAAAGGTGTCCACAAAATAACATAACTAGCTTTTACTCGCGACTCCGTCCGCGTAGAATAGTTACTTTTGGCAGCATTCTTTATTTTTAAATATACATACAGGTATACTTTGCAGGTAATAATTTTTTTTTAACTACATACTATAAAATAATATAAATTACAAAAAAAAAACAGATGACTACAAAATTATCAATAATAATCTGTACACCTTTATGTTAAGTGTTGAGAGACTGAGAGCTGGCAACCATATTTTTTTAAATTTTTGACACAATTTCCATTAAAATGACGCACAATTTATAAAAAAACCCATAGGTGCAATTTACATCAGAAAATTAATTCTACTTAAATAAATAACAGGTACTTGAGGCAAATTTCATATAGGCCACCCTATCACTAATAAATGGCAGACTCATTAAGGCTTCATTTAAAATTAGTTGTTATCAAAAAAACAGGTACCTGCAGAATCGAGCGTGGGATCTTGTTATTAACTATTAGCTCATAGATTTGGGACGCAACCGTAGTGATGTGATATATACTATAACAAAATTGATTGATATGGAAGGAAGTGGCCTCCTTGTACATGTTTTTGTTTCTCGTATACATTTTTTTCATTACTATAATATACTGGTTTAATAACCAGCATATACCATATTAACAATTGAGATTCTTACGCCCGTTCTTCTCAGGTGTGAGTATATATATTTATAGTTATTTCGTAGGTAGTGTATGTCAGTGTTAGTCTCGCTAAAACTCGAGAACGCTTGGACCGATTTGGCTAATTTCAGTCTTGAATTATTTGTGGAAATCTAGAGAAGGTTTAAAAGGTGAATAAATATGAAAATGCTCGTAATTAAATAAAAACAACAATAATGTTTTTCCTTTGATGTGTCGGTCAGAATCAAATTGAAAGTATTGTTTAAAATGAATAACTAATTAGAATCTTTATAATATCTTTCAAACTTTCTCAGGAGGTAAGAAATAAATTAAATTTTAGCTAATTATAGTAGGTAGATTAACTACAGTTGTTAACTATCTATCAGATTATTTTTATGTAGATTGATAAATCTTAAGTTTTTAATCTTAAGTCGTCATCTATTTCTCATATACCCCAACAATTTTAAATATTGCTTTTTTCTTATTACTTAATATGGCAATACAGCGTTTGCTGGGTCAGCTAGTTTTGAATAAAAATATTTGAATTTGAATGTTGTTACGTAAACATTTAACTGATGGCATTTTACAATTGTCAAGAATGTTCCCAACGACATTCTCATCATCTGAAATATTTCCCTCGGGAGCGTTTTAATTCCCACGGAAACGGCACGCGTTCTCGTGTGAATATAGGGTGAGATTTCGGGGCCCACAGACCCTGGGAATAAATGAGATTCTGACAGCTCTATTAAATATTATCTCCGTTGAAAAATGCGTTGAGTGTGTTGGAATTGGTAAACAGTTGTACAGAAAATGTGGGCGAGAAATTTTGAGATGAGATAATTAGGTGAAAAGAGAAATTTTTTTAGGCTTGTTGGGAGGGTTTTAGAATGTACCAGAACTTTTTTTACGGCAGTAAGGGACTAGACGAGCAGGACATTCAGATGATAGTGATTGATACACCCTGCCCATACCAATATAGTGCTGCTCAGGGTTCTTGAAAAACCTTAAAAATTCTGAGTGTCAGTACAATTGCGCTCGTCACCTTGAGACATAAGATGTTAAGTCTCATTTGCCGAGTAATTTCACTAGCTACGGCGCCCTACAGACCGAAATAAAATAATGCTTACAAATTACTGCTTCACTGCAGATATAAGCACCGTTGTGGTACCCATAATGTAGCCGGCATCCTGTGCAAAGGAGCCTCCCACTGGTTAAACTGAACTGAACTGCTATGCTTGTCGTTGTTGTTCGGGTAAAGTATGCTGAAGTGAACTAAGGGAGCAATAAGTGTAGTCAGAGCAAAAGATTCCACAAGTCATTTAAACAATAAAAGCAAATATGGCTCGTAAAATCGACTTAACTCTTTTTCAATATTGCTTCCAGTTTATATTGCAATGTATGAACATTCAATTCAGGATTTGTGTCCTTAATAAATGTATTAACATAACTTACTTCTATTTTTTTGAACTTGCACAGTTAGTCAAAACGTTTAAGTACTTTGATTCATCCCTTTGGATATGCTGCTGACACTGTAAATATAGATTTCAAATAGTGGCAATGGGTTCCTTGCCGCTTCTTCTAATTCTTATAATATCTTTGACATTTATTACTATCATTTATCATTCTAATTGAATGATTTTTCTTTTCTTTTCCTTATTATAAAAACAAAATTTTTAGTTTTCGTTTTTTTTTGACCGTTCCTCAGAGTTTTATCTTATTTTCTTACTCATTAATGGTATGTACGCTTCATTGGTATTTTAATGATACCAGTGGTTTGGGTGATCGACGAAGTACTCTTTGTTCCGCCTTACACTTTGGCATTGCTTAGACTTGTGCGTTCTCTCTGTATCTTCTGAAGCATAATCATGAGTAGTACTCAGAGCCAGCAACCGTTGACCAGTACCACCATGTCGTCACAATACGATACCATACCCGCACCGTGTAGTCGACTTCTGCTCGACGAAACGAGCGCTTCATGATCAAAATCACCATTATCTATATTATATATGTGAGATTTCCACCTATATATTGACTCATCTCGATATTTTTTTTTAGTCCACAAAACTGACTACAATTGTATGGATTGCAAAGTAGTAAAATATACAAAAATACTATTTATCAATTGAGTCTACTGGATGTGGACGTGGCATGCGTGATTAAGTGAAACAATAACTACAGCGCAACAAAACACGCTTAACAAACAAGCTTGATAAAAACAGAAACAAAAATATCTCTGGAACCATAAGGCATAGAGACTTGAAATTTGGTAGGAATATTCCTTTCGCTGAGTGGAGGTCAGCTAAGAACAGATTTTACGTAATTCCACCCGCAAGAGTTTTTTTTATGAACAGAACATCGTCTGTCGACTCAGCTAGTATTGTTTAAAACAAAGTCGCTTGTCGATATTTATGTATCCACTGAAATAGAAATTTAATTCAGTTTTCACCATCAACCAAACTTTTCACGGACGATTTGTAAATATTAAAAATAAACAAATTAACAAAAAAACAATAGATATAATATGCACTAAAAAGTATAAAAATAATTGCGTATTTTATACAATCTAATTAATTAATCAAATTTTAGTTACGGTTGATTGTTATTTCTGGAATCAATGTCCTCCCGCCGCGACCCGCTCTCGTCTCTCGCTTTCTCACGACTCAAGCACATCTCACCTATAACTATGTATGTAGTTACAAACCTATCTTGGATGAAACTGACTCCAAAAATTACAATAATCGTAACAAGAATTATTTTTATTCTTTTTAGTGCGTATTTTATCTATTGTTTTTTATTTTTTGATTTTTAATGAATTTGAAGTACACTAACTAATAATTTGTCTAAATATGTGTAGATATACAAAATTTTTAATGCAGCAATAAACGTAAGCGCTTTGCATTTTTATTATTCTGCCACACATCGCACCCTTACTTTAAGTCGTTAAGGAGTCCCATTGATCATCATAATTCTAGTATCTACGACAAGTACTTGACCATAACTATGTTATGATAGATGACTTAAATCCGGAATAATATTCGGATAGCATAAAAAAATTCGGCTGAGTATCGTTAATTTGCTCCTAAGAAATGAAGAGTTCCGTTACTTTGTCATGGATTCCGTCACTAACTAACTAACTAACTAACTCTCACCAAACTATCTTTGAAGTATGTCCTTTCCAATAAAAAAAATCATCGAAATCGGCTAGCGCGATATTGAGTTATTCGTAAATTTATCATCCACTTTAGGATAGGTATGTATAGCAAATATAAGACATTTATGGTTTTCTCATGGATGCCACTATCAGATCTGGACTAAATTACAATTGGAGCACACGGGGAGCACCAGCTTTTACATAAAAAAAAATAATTATCAAAATCAGTTCACCCAGTCGAAAGTTTTGAGGTAACAAACATAAAAAAAATACAGACGAATTGAGAACCTCCTCCTTTTTTGAAGTCGGTTGAAAAGGTATTTTTTTGTGTAAGACATTAATTTTCAACCGAGTCATTAAATAATAGATTAGTATAGCTTACGTAAGCTAATAATTAATCCCTCAGAGATACATGAAAATAATTTACTAGACATGTCCTCTCTAATTATTTTGGCAATATTTTCGGTACAGTGTTGTTCTGCCGTGGTTTAGTCGACGCGATAGAGAAAAGAAGAGTCGCCAAATAAATTTTTCTTAACAAATAAACTAGCCCGTATATTTCAAGCACAATAGGAATGCCGAAAAAGAGGTCTACAGTTATAATAATTAACAATTAATAATTTGTAACAATTATTATTTGACATTTTGTAATTTAGCCTTATTATAGTTCTAACCAGTGGCTCTTGTGCACAGGAAGCCGGCTAGATTATCGGTACCACAACGCCCTTTGTTTCTGCCGTGAAGCAGTAATGTGTGAACATTATGTCTCAAGGTGACGAGCGCAATTGTAGTGCCGCTCAGAATTTTTGGGTTTTTCAAGAATCCTGAGCGGCACTGCATTGTAATGGGTAGGGCGTATCAATTCCCATCAGCTGAACGTCCTGCTCGTCTCGTCCCTTATTTTCATAAAATAAAAAACTCGAAATGATTATTCCCCATCACATTTGCTGCGTTTATAATTCTTGTTTTGAGTTCTTCTGCGGATGACACAGGCAAGACGTCGTAAGCTAGTGATTTCATATGACCCCAGACATAGAAATCAACCGGCGATAAGTCCGGACTCCTTGCAGGCAACGCAATGGTCACTCTCACCCTATCCAATGATTAGGAAAATGGCTTTCGAGGCATCGCAAAAATTAACACCAAAATGTGCAGGACATCCATCTTACTGGTTTATCATGTTTCGCCTTGAAGCCAAAGGCAGTCTTCGAGCAGGGCAAACATTCCATCCATTTCAGCCGGAAGACGTCCACTACCTCCTCCAAAGTTCGCCATGACGATCGGTCCTGCGCTGCTCTCGTCCAACCTACACAAAATATTTGGTCAATGTGTGGATGGGAATAATTGACGATAATTTAATCGGACCACTTTTTTACTGAGCATTCTAAATGCTGCAGCTTACGAAATTTTTTTGATGTATGAAATGTTTGTGTTAGTGATTAGTTTTCCATAGTCAGTTATGTCAGTCAGTTATAGAGATTTCTTTTCAATAGTCACAGTTGTCACAGTGATTAGTTCGTCATAGTCATAGTAGTCATAGGCATTAGTTTTTCATAGTCAAAGTAGTAATAGTGATTAGTTTGTCATGGAGATAGTAAATAGTTCGTTTTAGTCATTATAGTTTTAGTGTTCGTCATAGTAGGCGATTAGTTTGTCGTAGCCATAAACAAAGTGATTAGTTCGTCATAGCCATAGTGATTAGTTTTCAATAGTCACAGTGGTCACAGTGATTAGTTCGTCATAGCCATAGTGATTACTTTTCAATAGTCACAGTGGTCACAGTGATTAGTTCGTCATAGTCATAATGATTAGTTTTCAATAGTCACAGTGGTCACAGTGATTAGTTTGTCATAGCCATAGTGGTCACAGTGATTAGTTCGTCATAGCCTTAGTGATTAGTTTTCAATAGTCACAGTGGTCACAGTGATTAGTTCGTCATAGTCGTAGCGATTAGTTTTTCATAGTCTAAGTAGTCACAGTGATTAGTTTGTCATAGAGTTAGTAATTAGTTCGTTATAGTCATTATAGTTTTAGTGTTCGTCATAGTAGTCTTGCGATTAGCTTGTCGTAGCCATATACAAAGTGATTAGTTCGTCATAGTCATAGTGATTAGTTTTTCATAGTCAAAGTAGTCACAGTGATTAGTTTCTCATAGAGATAGTAATTAGTTTGTTATAGTTATTTTAGTTTTAGTATTCGTCATAGTAGTCTTGGGATTAGTTTGTAGTAGCGGTAGTCATAGTGATTAGTTCGTCATAGTCATAGTGATTAGTTTGTCATAGTCATAATGATTAGTACTGTGGTCATGATACCTACAAAGCCGGCAACACTCTTATGATTCCTCCTAATATCCACAGAGAGTAGGTAGGTGATCACTTAACGTTTGTTCTCTATTCTATAAAAATGTCAATGATAACTAACCATCGTATTTATACTAGGCTACACAAAAAAGATTTTGTTGTATCAAACTTTTCACGAAACAACTTCCTAATCTCAAATCTCTATGGAGATAAGAGCTTATTATGAGCAGGTATTTTTCTTCAAGTTTGTGATTTAGGACCTAAGTTTTATACTTACTAAAAGTTTGAGTCAAGTTATTTAATACATCGAGCTTAGTACTTTCGCAGTGAAAAGATAAAGCGATGAAAAAGTGACGTAAAAATATTAAAATCATAATCATAAAGTTTAATGGGTATTGTAAAATTTTCCTTTGATTTTTCATAAGAATGCATAGCGTATCATTATAATATTATATTCGAAGATTTTTTTCTTTGCTTAATTGAGGCATCAAAAATGCTCAACGTTTATCGACACTAGAGGTGTTTCGTGGGCATGTGATATGAATTGTTACGTGTGAGACCTTCAGGGTCTGGAAACCTTATCATATTATCTCTTATATATATATAAAATTGAGTGCGTAGAAAGTGCACGTGCAAAAGTGAAACCTGCATTGTTCATGAATCTCTAAACTCCTGAAGTCCTGGTACATATAGCTAGGATGACACATGATTTCAACCGCTATGAAAGACATTGTTATAACCGCTACCATATTTATGATCTCCTGGTGTCTATGTAGTAATACGTCGTACGCATTACATCAGAATATATTAAGGTATACTCGCGTCATACATCAGACAATCTCTTCTTCAACGATGATCGCCTGGTACCGAAACACTGTATAATGCTTCCTATCTCATTTTCTCCCACGTCTCACACTTTTTACTGTCTCGCTTTTTCGCTTCATCGACTTTCAAATCACGACAATGTTAAGGTTTCACGTCAAAAAATATTATGTACATGATTAAAAGTGTTACATTTTTTTGTTTGATTAACACGAGCGTTACATATTTAAATAAAACTTTTTAATGGACAAAAAATCGTGGAATTATAACTGTGTTTTAACATTACATTTTCTCAAAATGTCAAAAAATCATTTCAACCTCAGTCGCCCTGATCTGGAAAGATCTGGAAACGTCGTGTTAACTAAAATTATAATTAAAATATAATTTTCCCGCAAAATCTTATGTAAAAATACGGTAACAGTTACACGCGTTTTAATCCTTTAAAAAGTGTTTTATTTAATTTATTTTTTACCTATTTTCATATTTCCAGCAGCTTACAAAATAAAGTTGAAAGTTCAGACTGTTTTTGCATTAGATCTTTTAATAAATTCGTAAAGAACAAATATGTACTTTAAGCAAAATGATCTTTACAAAATTGACGAATAATAAACAAGTAGACTTAAAGTCACTCTTAATAATTGTCTTGCACGAAACTCTGCCTACCTTCCATTAGGCAGAGTTTTACAGTTGTGCTTCGACCGCGCTTTGACTACAACGCCACGCAATGACAAAGTGTTCAGTGATATCCAAACATAAAAAGGACATATTGTCGCATTTCAAGTATCTGTCGACTATAAATCAACAAAATTGTGAGAAAACTTGCCGTTTTTAATCATGTTGCTAAATAATTACATTTCGATTGCTAAAACAATGTTCTTGACTCGTGTTCGCACCCATCTAGCGCGTGATGCAGTCTTACTACTTCTAATGAGCGTATGCCTTTGAACAACACATGACTTTCAACATTAGTACCACGAAATAAGGTTTAAATTTGTATGAATGTTTTAATGTTATCTGTATAAGTTAATGTATACCTGTCTTATTCATAATGACTTAGCGGAGATTTAGATCATCGCTATTATACGATTGTTAAAAAGTATTATTCATAATCGCATATTAGAGTTAGAACGCTCATTATCTCTTCGATAAAGATGACGTGACATAATAATAGTAGCTAGGACTCGAACGCAAAAAAACATGGCCGACATTGATCACCTGTTCGTTAAATAATGTGTTAAATAGCATCCCGCTCAAAGTTGTTGGATATCCGTCATAGATTGACAACTGACAGAGTTCAAAACTTTGATTTTTGAAGTTTGAAATTATTTTGACATCGACTTTTGACAACTGACAAACCATTGACATTGAAAAGATTTCTGTTTCCATTGACAGTTCCTCATTAAATTAGTTAAAATCTTGTTTTTTTTTGTACCAAATGGCAACAGCTATGGGAGATTTATCGAAAGAATATGAATAAGGAATTTTATCGAACGTTCGATAGGCTTAAAACACGTTTTAACTAATATAGCTTTATACCTTCGAAAAGCGTTTTATTATGAATAAGGTAGTACGTATATACAACGACGGTCGGACATTTTTTGCCGACCTTTTAATAGGCGATTGTGCGTTAAGTTGTTTATAGTGCGTCAATACCTTAAAAAGTTGGAAGCGCACACTCTTGGAGAGCGTTGGCGCAGTGCTGGTCCAACAGAAATGAATCTCGGTTTTTTCCTAGTCCAATGAATGCTGCTGCTATATTATGCTATCATATTATATAATATTAACATAAATAAGAAACAAACATCAAATAATTGTTTAAAATTTGGAACAATAGTGAACCGTTGTTTCGAAACTGAACTCGTAATCAACTTTATTTGAAGCTTAAACAAATAAAGTTACCCAACCTCATGGCAATTTTTCAGACTCTCGAAAATTATGTTGAAATTTGAAAACACCCATTGTTTCCATCAAAAACTTTACTCGCTAAGTTTTTATGAATGAAAAACTTTTTATTTCGTAAATGAAACGAACAGAGATGCCGTTGCAACATATAGTTGTCTGGGTTCCCTACCTGAAGAAACGCAAGATCTATTACTTCGGTCTTAACTCATGAAGCAACTATTAATGAAAAACAAGGTGGTGAAGTTAAAAATGGTCGCCATGCTGATAAAATATATTAATTCTTTATAAAATTATTGGATAGCAGGACAACCGAGCGTACGTCACCTGTTGGTAAGTGATCACCAGCGCCCATACGACGGAGATGGCCTTTTAAGTTTTTTTTATGACAATATGGGACAAGACAAGCTATACGTTCAGCTGGTGATAGTTGATGCCGCTCAGGATTCTTGAATAACCCAAAAATTCTGAGCGGCACTACAATTGCGCTCGTCACCTAGACACATACGATGTTAAGTCTCATTTGCCCAGTAATTTCAGAAGCTACGATAACTTTCAGAACAAAACACAAAAATGCTTACTCATTATTGCTTCAAGGCAAAAATAGGTGCCGCTGTGGTGCCCATAATCTAGCCGGCATCCTGTGCAAAGGATCCTTTCAAGTGTGGCTTTAAAGAATTTGTATGACATTGCTTGTGGCGGCGTCATAGTGCGAGTCCTCCCTTTCCTAAATGCTAATAATCCCTTTCCTAATTAAAATTTTTATAAGATGTTCGCATAATATACCTATATTTTATTGCAGTTTCTGTTAAATGTACCACTAGTTTTGTGTTTTTTACGTTGAATATATATTTTCACTTAAATTGAAACTTTTGAATTATTCGTATCACTTTGCAGATTATATTTAAAATATTTATAAAATTATGAAGCTGTAATGTTACGTTAAAAGAGCTGCAATAAGTTTCTTGCCACTTCTTCTCATTAACGCTTAACTTTTCCGAAATAGTGAAAATTTTATAATTTATTTATATACTTGTAAAAAACTGTACCAGAAACTCAGCTTCATATTTTTAAAATTAAAGTTATTGTATTTTTATAATCCCTAATTAATCGTTCGCATATTACCTTTATTTATTTAAGTGTGTATTTTGATGCATGTACTGTACTCAATAACTATTGTGTTTTTACTTATTATCATATTTCTGGGGCAATAAATCGGTCTAGCTAGGTTTCCATTTAAAAAAATGTAGTTTTATCCGTGTTTTAATGTGAAACAACTACAATAACATTAGAGTACAAAGGTAAATTTCGCCACTATGTACAAGACTATAATAGCTCAGATGGGACATTGGGTGAACCGGAAAGCTGAAGACCCCGGTTCGAACCCAGATGTCTTATTAGTTTTTTTTTTGTTCAAGTCTTGTACATTCTTAAAAATCCGAGCAAGGCTCGGTTATCCGGATATTGTTGATTTAAATTAGTGGCAATTAATTTCTCTCATTACCGCTTAACCTTTCCAAAGCGGTAATAAATGTAAAAAGAAAAGAAAACTTTTAACATTCATAAGTAAATTCATAGTTGACCTACATGAATATAGATTTTATGATTTGATTTTATACGCCGTATTGCCTTCGTCGTAACATTTAATTTTTGAATGTTTTCCGCAAAAACAATATTCCTATCTATAAATCAATTTTCAGTGTTCATTAGGTAGATATTTCACCCATAACATAATCTTATAAAGTTCAATCTCTCATCTTAATTAATAATTAAGTTTCTAGATCTTAGGGATGGGCTCGAAACTCTCAGTTCTCTGAAGAGAACTTTTGAACCGGAAATGGGTTCCGTGCGAGCGAATAACTTGTGTTTGAAGCCATTAATAAAGCGAGTTTTGGTTACATAATTAACCTTGTTGTTGTTTTAGCATTAGTTGACTATGATATAAGTGGGAAGTAAATATTTAATTGTACGTATGGTAGAGTTAATTATTTACGATATAGCATGATTATTCTTTTTTTGATATTAAAGTTTTGCAGCTAACTGTCAAATTCAAATTCAAATTCAAAAATATGTGTGCCACAAAACAAAGAGGAGAAATACAAAAGATCCCCTTAGTAATATGTACATGAGGAATTTCATTGTATATTATTCGGTAGTTTGGTCACCTCTATTATCGTGCATCAATATATAATGCGCTAGTTCGCAATAAATTAGAAGCAAGCTCATGTGTTTGGAAACGCCATTATTCCATCTACGACAGGCTTCTTGAAAAGGTCCAAAATAACTTTTCTCAGGTTTGTGTACAAACATTACTTTGGATACTACCCATTCATGTATCCTGCAGCATTCCTCCTGGGCTGCCTTAGTTACAACTCGCTTAAGACCAGGAGTATTCAAAATAATCCGAGGTTTGATTGATACTCCTCATCTACATGATCAGCTGCCCAGGCTCTATACCCCAGACGACTATTGCTGATCCCGGAAACACAGTCTCATTGCTGCCTCTTTCTGTCGGACAGTTGCCCGGGCCAGCTCCCCCATTCTGCGCACCCTCACTGCCCTCAATGGGAGCCTTTCCTGACTTTGATTTATTTGCAGATGGATGGAAGGGAGTCTTGAATGTTTGCCTGAGGTTCAGTGAGACACTTTGACTACATTTACGATGTTACAAATAGTTATATTATATTATATATATTATTGTTATTATCACTTTATTACAATTTTTCTGCTATTATTATTAAGAATTGATTTATTTAACTAAACCATTATGTTATTTTTTAAGACGACGATTGACAACGGTTGAGACGATTTTGATTCGTGTAATGTATCAACATCTCTGTATATTTCAATTTTTCTTATTACTTTTGACATTGTTTAAATTTTATTGTTAATTGGATTTTATGTTATTTTTAATTTTATTTGTAAACAATATTATATTCTATGTTAATAAGTGTAATTGGTTATAGGCCATTCTTGTTAACAATAAATAAATATATAAATCAAGTCAGAATAGAACGCAAACAGAAATGATTCCTGTATCACCTCACCTTTTCTCGTAGGTTACAGAAAGTTATTCGAATTGTGGTGGTAAGGGCAGAAACACTATTTGAGTTATAGTATTTTTTACTTTAAGTTACTGCTTTCAACTCTTTTTTACTACGAGCTATTTCAAAGATCTTAGATTACGGACTTGACATGTAAAAGGGTTGCCACCTGTCAATAATAAAGTTTATAATAATATAGTGTTGCAACTTTCATAACTTAAGACAAGGACTTGGTGTCGCATAGTGTTTTGCACAGAGTTTCTCTCTCAGAGCACCATTTATTTCCGAAGCGGTAGTAGTAGTATTTTAGAAATGGCATCAAAGAGAATCCTAAGGAATCAATTTCGAGAAAATAAATGCCTTTTATGCCTAGTGACAAATTGAATTATTCTGGACTAGATGTTTTGTCTACGCGCAGACATGATGTACCTGTAAATTTGATTATCCGCCCCTACTCAATTCACAGGTGTGTACTCGTTCAGACGGGCTTATTGCATCAGCCATTTTGAACTTAAATCATTTCTCCAGTGTTCCACCACAATATCCCATATTATATCCAAATAATGCAACACTATTTGTGAGACGGTATATGTATTTGTTGACAAATTAAGAGCTGTTTTGAGATTGAAAAAAAGAACGGATTAATGCACGTTTTAAAATTATCTACTCTATACGGATTCTAATACGGATTGTACTTTTATACTAAGCATGCTGTGACATTATTAATGTGTATTAATATTAAGACTATTGAAACATATACGTTATATTTTAACAACAATTAAATGTCCAATTATAAATAAATAAATATTTTGCCAGCTAAAAGATTCATTTGAAGAATCGTACACAGTTCATAGATGAGGTAGATTAATATCATATTAGTAAATTAGTTTATGTTACGCTACGATCTACTTGTATACTTATATAATATTAGCCGTTTACGCCCGCTTCGCTGGGCGAATTTTAAAAGGAAATAAATTAAATTTTATTCATATTATTACAAATGCAATTAAAAATATTAGTAGCCATGAACCATCTAGGATAAATTTCGCATCGAATAGTTGTAGTTTCATGTCGATACGATCAGTGGTTTAGGCGTGAAAGAGCCTCAAACAAAGACCATTTTCATTATCTAGAAGATTACCTATTTAGGGCTGATACGCGCGAAAAATACAGCAGACGTCGATAATACACTACTTACCTCTTTACTTCTAGCTGCAAGTTGAAAAACCAATCTGATGATACCTTTATAGCTCGTCCAATGATATACGAAAGAATTACTTACTTATTTTGCCTAATAAGGTAGGTACCAGTTCTAATGTTTACTTTTTATTTGTTAGGTAATCTTTTTTATGCTTCTCCAGACTCCCGAAGATGTTTTCTCCGATCAAATGAATGAAGAAAAGAATATATTTACCTAAGACTGCGGCCACTATAGCAATTGCCGCACGCACATTGCGGTGAGTGACAAAGTTAGGCATACATGAAATGTGCTGTTTCTTGTGTGCTTGGAGACATGGGCAGACCGGTATGCATATCACCCAATGTTTTATGATTAATACATTCCTCCCATGTGTCAATATTAGAAGAATGAATTGTTGGATAGTTAAGTCATAATAGGCTTATTTTTAGGGTAACGTTATTCAATTTTGTATTGGCCTGTTAACGCTGAAGATGTTTTAGACCACAAGTGAGAGGCTCCTTTGCACAGGCTGCCAGCACAGGGTACCACAACGGCGCCTTTTTCTGCAGTGAAGCAGTAATGTGTAAGTATTACTGTGTTTCGGTCTGAAGGGCGCCGTAGCTAGTGAAATTGCATTATTACTATTACTTAACATGTTATGTCTCAAGGTGACGAGCGCAGTTGTAGTGCCGCTCAGAATTTTTGGGGTTTTTCAAGAATCCTGAGCGGCACTGCATTGTAATGGGCAGGGCGTATCAATTACCATCAGCTTAATGTTCTGCTCGTCTCGTCCTTTACTTTCATAAAAAAGAGTGATATTGCTTATCATAACCGCACATTTTGTAGCCACACATTTAAGTGCATTTAACATTAGGGCGATAACTGAGGGCACGCGGTATCTCGACAATTATAAGGGCTCTCGCACACTTGTGATCTTATTAGGGTATGGTAAGGAGCACCCTTACCATGACTTATGGAAAGTGGTCCACTAATGTTCGCGGTTCGGAGATTTATATTTCAATAAAAACATCGTTTTTTCTTTTTGTAGTTTTAGGGCTTACGTTCTTAACGAGATTTTCAGTGGGGTTGTGTCAGTTTTTTTTAGTTACAAAATTTATGTTAAGGATAATTGTTATCGATTATTTATTACATTGTCGTTGTTCTTCGCATTTTGATTTTAATTAAGAATGTTTTATGGATGAGGACATACGAGCCGTGTGGGTCATCTGATGTTAAGTAATCACTGCAGACCACATTCTCCTGCTACACTAAGGAACAAAGAGTATAATAATATATAGGGAAAAGAGAGCACTCTCTACGCATTATGAGCTGTCTATTTGAAGACTAGCGCCATCTGGAGATTGGCCCCGCAATATCTATATATAAGCTCGAAATTATACATTATTTTTTTAATGTTGTGACGCAATTAAATAACTAACTCTAATTTTTAACGTAGCTATTGCAATTTTTTACCAAGTTGAAATTGCGCGTAGAGTTAGTTATTTAATTTTGTTACAACATAGAACATAAAGGATAGATTTAGTAGTGTAAATATGCAAAATGGAACACGAAAGCTAAATACATGCGCAAACGCTAGAAGTAGCCGCCATTTTATGACCAGTGGGCAGTGACACAAATAAAGAAAAGTTGAAAGGTTTCAAAGCGAGTGACAGCTGACAAAGCTTTCATTTTCGGGCCAACTAACAGATGGCACTACAGTCCTCTGAAAACGTCACTTTAAGGTGTCTGTCCCACCCCTGTTATGGAATCAAAGAATCGCGGTTGCTGGCCTTATTTAAAGTGTACGTGCTTTTTTTGAAGGTACCAATATCGTATCGTCCTGTAAATATCGCTTCAGGAAGCTTATTCCATTGTTTGAAGAAGCAGGGCAGAAGAAATATTTAGTAGAGGAATCAGGGGCGTGCATATTACATAGACCATTAGGCAGTGCCTACCTCGTTATGAAACTAAATAAATATAGCGTTAAAGTTAAATTAGTTTAATTCGGTTCCGTTATTTTATAACCAAACTTCTATTGAACCCCCACTCATAAATTTTTCGAAATACCTAAGTAAGTAATCTCCAGGCTCAACTACGACTAGTTACATCTACAGAGCCTACCTGGTCAGAAAATCAATGCACGCTGAGAGGAATGCCGGACGTTCTGATGGCGGGGATGATATCTTAGTTTGTGCCATATAGAAGGTCGAATTCTGCGGCAGGAATCAGGTTGATAAGTTCTTCGGAACACTCTCTGTGAGAAATACGGTACAGTACATAGCAGGCACACAATGAAGCGACGTCTCTACGCAACGCTAAGTAATCTAGCCGCTCACAGAGCACTGGTTTTTGGACAATTTGAGCAGTTCTGCATTACACAACACAAAACAAATCTATCCTTTTACGCTTACTTACATTTCAATAACCTATCGACAGATAATATCGGACTATAACTATATTGGACATAACTATGGATAGATAAGATCTTTTCATTAAACGGTGATAGCAATATATCCGTTATTAGAGATACTATTTAAAAACAGCAATATGGAAGTGATAACAGTTACTAAGGGAATGTATGTTCAAGCTAATTTCGACCTACTTGTTTATAATCACTGTAGGAATATGACATTAAGGTGGATTACGATTCAATTTTGTCGATGGTACTTATGTTTTTATCCTGTAAATTATATATCATAATATATCTCTCATTATTAAGGCAGCGATCGCAGGAAACGTCTTCTTTCGACCCTTATTTCTCCGACAGCATTGGCTTTGCAAATCCGACACACATAAAATCACTTTACATTTTCGAGTTTATACAATATAGCCTATGGACACTCGCAAATAATGTGGCTTTCTATTGGTAACAGAACTTACAAAATCGGTTTAGTAGATCTAGACATTACACGCGACATCCTCACAACTTTTTCTCTTTATAAAATTATTATATATCTATTATATCAACTGTTGACTTAAATATACATACGGTACCTTAAATTCGGACAGCAATATGAAAAATTAAGAATACCTGCCGTAGTAAAAAACGATCGCCACAAATTTTATTAAAAACAGATAAGTTTAGGAAAATTTATTGAAGTAGGCGTTACTTTGCGGAAATCCATAATTATACAAATGATTTCAGTTTGTCTTTTGACGTTTTGTCTCGTGCCAGATTTTTGCGAGACAACACGTCCTGAGGATACCTCGTGTAGAGGCGAAACAAGTGTCGAATTGTTTAAAAACAAATATTGGCGGAATTAACACTAAAGAAAACTTAAATCATTTGTACAGATAAGTTTAGTCAAGACTTACCGATGAAGTATACAATTATGATTGGTAACAGTAGCTTATTAAATAATACATGGTCATTACTTTTTTTTTAATGTAAATAAGGGATGAGACGAGCATGACGTTCAGCTGATGGTAATTGATACGCCCTACCCATTACAAAGCAGTTCTGCTCAGGATTCTGGTAAAACCCCAAAAATTCTGAGCGGCACCACAACTGCGCTCGTCACCTTGAGGCATAAGATGTTAAGTCTCATTTGCCCAGTAATTTCACTAGTTTCGGCGCCCTTCAGACCGAAATACAGTAATGCTTACACATTACTGCTTCACGGTATAAATTGGCGCCGTTATGGTACCCATAATCTAGCGGGCACCCTGTGCAAAGGAGCCTCCCACTGGTACTTACGCGATGTTCTACATCCATCGTTGCGGTTAGTACTATTTGCGAAATAAAAATAGCAATATATTTATTTACCATACATTGGTACGTCATGTAGCAACATCAGTTCGTATAGGGGCTTTAACATAATATTGACACACTTTTTTTACACAAATTATCTTGCCCCAAGTTAAGCATATATAGCCTGTGTTATGTGTTACAAGACAATGATATATTTAATACAATATACTTACTTAAATTCATATAAACATACATAAATACATTTAAACTTCCATGACTGGGAAACAAACATCCATATTCATCATATAAATGCTTGCACCTACCGGGATTCGAACCCGGGACCTCTAGCTTAGTAGGTAAGATCGCTAACCACTCGGCTATACAGGTCGACATAACATGGGGAGAAGAACTGATAAGAAACTCTCAGCCCATCTTTTAATAAAGAACTTAGCCTATTTAATATAATGTTATACAATTTTAGATGGCTTGCGCAGAAACAGTCAAGAACCATGCATCATTATCTTCTATATAATCTACTTATAGCCTTTTTTGTCGAAGAGGTTTTAATATATTTATTGAATTCGTGCTCAGTGAGTCCTAGTGTACTGTTAATTTTATTGTTAAATTGAATACCTATGAAGGAGCCCTTAACCCTAGCTAACTTATTAAGCATAAGCGGCCTTACAAATAAAAATGGCATAAAGTTATAACTAATCCTAAACTAAGAATGTGTAAAGGGTCCATATTGGCTCACCTAAAGTTCTTTACCCGAAATTGTTCTTCCTAACTATTTGTAATCCGAATGATCATTCTTCCTAAAAATTTTTACCCTAAAGTTTTCATTCATACTATTTGTAGTGCTACCGGCGATGCTCATAACACTGATGTTTCCGAAAATTGTAATTAATAACATGATTAATGTAAATATATTTAAACTCCTACTGTTTTTTATCATAACGCTTTTATCCCTAAACATACTCACCATAATATTTTCACTCATACTCAGAAAGAAACATTTACCAAGTGTAATAAAAATATATGTGGGTAGAAGATGCTATTTATAGTTTTAATGATTATAATTGGATCTGGTCAAGATCACCGGAGTAGGATGGATGAGGGCAGCGCAGGACCGATCGTCATGGCGATATTTGGGGGAAGCCTTTGTCCAGCAGTGGACGTCTTCCGGCTGAAATGACTATAAATAATGGGTGTTGCTCATATGTATTTATGTTCGAACTTAACCTAACCTACCTTTAGTTTCTGGAAAATGATTTGGATTATTATTATTTTATATAAACAGAATCATAAAATATTTCTCATTGCAATCACTAACTGTCAAAGTCAAATTTCATAAAGAGGTTATCATCAATACACCAATAAAAGTGATTATTTGAAAGCTATAGCCGCTAATATTAAACTTATTTAATTGAAATGTATATATGAAAACATGTATCTAACTACATGTACCATGGTACTATTATTCTTATATGTTATAACTACATGTTATGTGAAAACAAAGTTACGCAAAATTAGTGTATATAATATTGATTATTATGAATAAAAAGAAATCTACACAAAAAAGATATGACTTTGAATAATAGTTTAAACGATGGTTATGTTGAGAAAATATAGGAAAACAAATAAAAGTATAATAGATGTTTATTGCTACTGACATTATGAAGTTGAATGCTTCGGAATTATTAACATTAGAGACAATTAAATAAGGAATTGTGATTGTTAGGATGAAAAATGTTAGGAAGAACATTTTCGGATTTCCAATTATCGGAGTTGAAATTTTAGGTGAACTTTGGCGCACCCATATGTAAAATGTTTACAAATAGACATTTTGCTTACGAATGGTTTGTTCGGACGTATAACATTTCCCGCGTTTATTTGCAAGGCAGCTTGTCATTCGGAAAACTTCAGAATTATCATTGTATTGACACTGTTGTCAACGATATTTGTAAACATTTTGCATTTTCTTTGTTTATCATCAGTTATAACTTTATACCAAGTTTATTTGTAAGGCCGTTAGTGTTTAAGTAATCTGTGAGGCTCAATGCAATACCTTCTCATTCAGATTTCTATATCTCACACAGTTCTTTAAGTCACAATTATATCATTCTTACATAGGCTCAAGTATCCTTTACTCAAAAACCAAACGGAAAAACATTGGCAGATAAAGAACAAATTCGTCAAACTGGCGTTGATTTTTCGCGTGAGAAATTTCATTTGAGACGATTTCGCGATTTCTCCCCTTATCCCAAAGGGCATGTTGATTTATATTGGAGTATATTTATATTCCCTTTCTTTTTACTTCAAATTTTGTGTTAGATATAGGAATTATTGAAACGTATTAAATCGTCCCACTCACTGAGCACTCGTTCTTTGGAGATATTCTGTATAGGCTGCCGTGAAAAATAAGTCAATAATTTTCAAAATATAATACAGACTGACTTCAATACGAAGGGTATTGTAATCAGCTGGGTTGAGCGTGTGCTAGAATAATAATAAATATCCGGACGACGGAGCCTTGCTCGGATTTTTAAGAATGTACAAAATTTGAACAAAAAAAATTAATAGGACATCTGGTTTCGAACCGGGGTCTTCTGCTTTCCGGATCACCCAATTACAGTCTTGTATAAAGTGGCGAAAATAACCTTTGTATTCTAATATAAATTAAATTGAAACCTAGCTAGATCGATTTATCGCCCCCGAAATACCCTTTGTACAAAATTTTATGAAAATCGTTAACCTAGGAGAGGACCGACTTGTTAGCACATATTGTATCATACACCAGTGGCTCAGGTACTGACAATCGAACCTGTGAGAAAAAGCCATAAGAATACCATTGGGGCTAGCCCGGACCCTACGCAACAGGGATGTACATCGCGTATAACATAACAATTTAATTAAGAAATAAAGTATTTTTAATATTAAATGTTTACTGTCATTCGGAATATAAAAATAATGACGCCCTTATTGCAACCACTCTTTGGATGTCACACATAATTATTGTATAAAAATAGGGATGATACAATTAGCAATTTATTATAATGTTGTTAGGATGTTGTCAATAGAATGATGTGTTCTTAAGAAACAAGCAACGCAATGGCATCTAGTTATTTATCGTGTTAGTTAGAGAACCGTAACTGGGTAATTTAGTGGTTGTAAAACATTGTAACAACGGCCGCAACAGCTCCCGAGTGTTTCGACAGAGATGTACTGAGTGTACTTGGGGCCCTGTCAAGCAGTTGTGGGACCAACAGTGCGATTCTGTGTGTAGAATTAGAGAACTAGGAAGTCGTTTTAGTCTCTAACTGAAAATGGG
This sequence comes from Leptidea sinapis, assembly GCF_905404315.1. Taxonomy (NCBI): domain Eukaryota; kingdom Metazoa; phylum Arthropoda; class Insecta; order Lepidoptera; family Pieridae; genus Leptidea; species Leptidea sinapis. Next base: position 10,020,217 of record NC_066286.1, on the reverse strand, counting down.
CATTTTCATGGTTGTAAAACGTTGAAACGTTAGATAAAATATGTCTCGATTGTGTAACAGAAGATCTGACGATATTTGGGGCCCTATGAAGCTTCTATGGAGCGCTGTGTTTTAATAGGAACTAGGCAGTCTACTAATTAAGCAGTAACTATTAACCATTTTAGATGTAATAGCGACTATACGATCATCAGAACTTCTTGCAGAGATGTAGTGAAAGTATTGTCACGTCAAGCCGATTAATGGCATAGGATGTGTTAATACGGACATGGACAGTAAAGGCACTGCAACATTGATAGTGTTAGTAACGAATATCATATACAAGAACTAAGAAAGGTCTAACAGCATATTTAATTTCTGATGCTTGTACTTTTCTTAGAATAGGCTAAACTAAGTAGATGTTTTAATAATAGTGATATAAGTATGAAATTGTCGTTTTGCCGAATTGGCTACTTTTCAATAAAATGAAACCTCTTTTTGCGAGATTCCAGAGTGAAACGTTTTCACCTGACAGGCAGAATACATGCTATGTTAAATATGAAAAAAAACATTATATTGTTTTCTCAATCGGCTACAGTAGTAATTGTGTATACGTTATATTTTGTACGCTTTTGGTCTACTTGCATCCATAGAGAAATATTCGACTTAAAGAATGAACTCCAAGGAAGACTAGCCTCTATGGTAAAACATGGTGAATAAATGTGATTATAGAAACCGAGTTGGATCAAATTACTAAGGTAGCATGGATTGATGTTAATATACTCTCGATATTTGTACTAAATTTTCTTAAAAATTAATAAGCCCGAATAATGATTAAACTGATCTACACAGAGAAGCACGCTTTGCAGCTTGGCTTACCAATTGACGACCCATATAGCCCTAGCGACCCTACCTACTAAGGTAGAGGTCCGTGTTTGAATCCCGGTAGGTGCAAACATCTATATTATGATGAATATGGATGTTTGTTTCCGAGACATGGATGTTTTATCTATTTATGTATGTTTAAGTAAGTATATTGGATTAAATATATCGTTGGCTTGCACCCACCGCACAGGCTATGCCTAATTTACTTTAAGGCGCAATAAGTATAATGTGAACTTGGAAAAATAAAATTAATACGTATTGATTTTGGGCTAAGCCTTTATTCAAAGTCAAACATAAGGCTGCTGAAGTCTGGGAAGAAATTCAATTTAGGTTAACATTACCGATCCGGGCCTTTGTTAGGGGCCCGCGATCAAATACGACCCTGTATTCAAACCTACTAATAATTCAATTGGTGTTACGATGGCTTTATATTCCTATAACATACCACTTCCATTACTCTATATATTACAAGCTTGTCCAACGTAAATGTAAGTCCTTAGTACTAAGGCTGTAAGGTTGCGAATTGCAATTTTAGTTTTATCGTTACGGTAATTGCTTTGTGTTCCGGACTATGCATAGTTCTCTTGGGCGTACTTGCAGGTAGCCATTGTGAGGGAATTGCAAGTTTTTGTTGTATGATTTATTGTTCAAAAATAATAAGAACCTTTAGCGAGTTTGATTGTCGAGCGGCTCGTTAGATACATTGTACAAGGAATAAACTAGGGATTTTTCAAGATAACCTTTTTTTATGAAAATAAGGGAAGAGCAGGACGTTCAGCTGATGGTAATTGATAAGCCCTGCCCATTAAATTGAAGTGCCGCTCAGGATTATTGAAAAACCCCAAAAATTCTAACACTACAATTGCGACCGTCACTTGACATAACATTTTAAGTCTCATTTGCCCAGTAATTTCACTAGCTACGTTTCCCTTCAGACCGGTACACATTACTGCTTTACGACAGAAATAGGCGCTGTTGTGGTACCCATAATCTAGCCGGCATCCTGTGCAAAGGAGCCTCCCACTGGCCTATTACAAGATATGTCTTATCTAATCGTAGACTCACTATAATAATTAGAAGTGGGACCGTGATTGCGCTCGATAGATTATTGAAAATATTAATAATGTATATTATTATATAAAAGAGAATGTATGTTTGTATGTTCCCTAATAGCTCCTAAACTATTCGACCCATCTCAATGAAATCTTTTGTAATAGATTCGTTGAAGCTCAAGGAAGGTTAACATATATAATTTATATGGCAAAACAACTTTTGCCAGGTCAGCTAGTATAGCATATTTGAATATGTTTATGCATCATTATGAATACGTAAAAAATATTATTTGCCATAGCAATTTTATTCTTATTTATTTATTTTTTGCATAGGAGGAATATATATTTACATATCGAAAACCCTGAAACGGGACTGGTTTGTCGGATAGCTTACGTGAGGAATCCCTACCGACTAAAAACCTCCTTTATGCTGTCAGCCCTCAAGGCTTTGACAGGGGCTTTGACATAGGATGTAGGAGACAAAATAGTACTATCCCATACCGGGAATCAAACTCGAGCCTCCTGGGTTAAAGCTGCCAATAATGGACCTCACGATATGATATAATATGGGTGGGTACCTTCAAAACGTTAATTTTATTGCAATATGTGGATGAGGAATGAGCTTCCTTGTGCGGTGTTTCTGGGACGATACGACATGGGTACCCTCAAAAAAAGCGCGTACACCTTCCTTAAATGCCGGCAACGCTCTTGTGATTCCTCTGGTGTTGCAAGAGAATGCGGGCGGCGGTGATCACTTAACACCAGGTGACCCGTACGCTCATTTGTCCTCCTATTCCATAAAAAAAATATGTTGCAACTTGTAAGAGAAGCGACGGTGTAAAGTTAAATATGACGGAGCAATTTAATTAGTTAGTCGATTACCTGTCAATGTTGCCAACAATGTTGTAAAGAAGTTGCGCACGCGCCCCACGTGTTCAGGTGGAACATCGGTTATAAAAAGTGATTGTAGATCCACCCCGTACTTTTATTATAACGAAGCTCTTGATCTACTCGCCCGCCTACCCACGTAAATCATGGATACATCACAAGGAAACCCTACTGTGCCCTTAAATATAATAAGCCTTTATTAATACTACTAACTTAATTTTTCTTATAAATAAATCTTAAATCAACTTAACTAGTAATTTGTCTTTCTAGCCTCCTCTAATGACTTCCACTTTATTCGGTCTCTAGTTACTCTCATCCAGTGCGGTCCTGATATCCTTTTAAAATCATCCTCCCACCTTCTAATCTGTCTTCCCTTCCTTCGTTTTTCGTCTTTTGCATACCATTCTGTTAACGGCCTTTGTCAATATCTCTTTCCCACAGAATGTTTCCTGTCCATTTCCACCTTAGCTCTTTTTATTATTTATTTTAAATTTAATAAGTACACTTTTAACTTATTAATATATCTTGCCAAACTTTAACAGTTTGTTGGCAAGTTAATGCGCTTAAAAAACATTTAATTATGTGTACATACTTAACCACTACTTACTTTAAACTAAACTATTAGGAATTAAAACTAAACATTATTAGAATTATAACTATTAGACAAAAGAAAAGATTTACCTAAGCTATCTTGATACATCTTGTGTGGTAAACATTTAGCATTAGTTAAATCACTCGGTTCTTTCTATTCCTTGAGAAACATAATAATAATAATATTGACACACTTTTTACACAAATTATCTTGCCCCAAGTTAAGCATATATATAGCCTGTGATATGGGTTACAAGACAATGATATATTTAATACGATATACTTACTTAAACATACATAAATTCATATAAACATACATAAATACATTTAAACATCCATGACTCGGAAACTAACATCCATATTCATCATATAAATGCTTGCACCTACGGGGATTCGAAACCGGGACCTCTAGGTTTATAGGTAGGGTCACTTACCACTGGGCTATACAGGTCGTCAAAACATAACATCCTTACTTAAATAAATAACAGTAATGCTATTTTATACAGGTATTAAAACGTGAATATAATTCTATTAGTGAGCGCAATTTATGTTAAAGTTAATAAAGAGGCTGTCTTTCCTAACGACGCTTAAAGCGCGCCCCGATAATAGCTTGAGCTACAAAGGGTAGCAATTTGAGGATAAATCAAAGGATTTCGCTTGCGGCACTCACTTTGGCAGAGAATGAAAAAATTGATAATATTCTTGTTCACTTGTAAGTGATCCGCTGTTTTCTGTTATCTGCGTGTTGGGTTTTCAATTATAAACCGTGTTTAATGTTGTCTTATCTGATAATTTTCACTTGTACCTAATTACAATCAAGAAAAAATTCATTGTATTTTTGATTCATCCTGTTTATATATATAATAAATAAATATACACAAAATGTTTGCTTCATGCCACGTCTGAAAACTTGAAGAATGCGCAGATTTTTATTCATAAAATTTATTTAAAATAAAAATAACTAACTAGGTTGACTCAAGCCGAGCGTTACGAAGCGGAGCGTGATAATTCAGTATTATTAAATACTTACAAAACACATGTCTATGTGTATGAGACTATGAGAAGAAAATTCATTTTTCTTTAAATTTTTGTTTTTAATAGTCATTGCGAAAAAAAATCACCAAAGTACCCATAAATATTTACAGTTGGAGCTGTTATGTTAATCATTCTATATATATAAAATTGTATGAACAATTTTTAACTATTTACTCACAGACGAGTAAAAAAAGAAGGACTCCGCGCAGTGATATTAGCAAGTGAAGCACCGTTATGCTAGTGTGTGTGCGGTTACGGGGGATACCAGTTACACAATTTTTTCTCCCTTAAATAATCATATATGGCCACAAATACTTATATAGTATCGTTTTTACACTTTTTCACAACGAACAACAAGACATTTCTGATAATGGCCACCCATCGGCCTGTAGTAGTGTAAGTATGTGCGTGGAGGTATGTATTTACACGTTTATCGGCTTGTTTTGGTGCTACACTGTTATGTTAGGTGACACGGAGTCCTTATTTTTTTACTAGTGCGTGTATTTACTAATACTATTGAACATGACATAGATTTGTTAGGTTTGTAAAGAAAATTGCATTATGTTTGTAATAAATTAAAAATGCTTGTAATTCTGAATTAAAACTTTGATGATTTTGTGAAAGAGAGGTAACTTAACTGCTCTCGATTCCTGAAGGTTATTGGCTGGGTGCCTTAGAAACTGTGTTAGACAACTCTGCGGCCACTTCATGTTTCCATAACAAATACAATTAGATTGATATTTAGCGAAAAAGACGTGTGGCACTCGGGGACTGCCGCGGTGAAGCTATTGCATAGCATTTTTTATACTTATGCAATTATAATTATTTATTTATTTTATTTATGCAGTATTTTTTTTTAATAAAATTAATTTTAAAAAAAGCAAACGGGAACTGAGTAAAATTTAACTTGCAATATTTGATTACAGACAGACAACGGGACAGGTGAAACTATATAAAAATGCTTGTCATAATAATAAAAATTAAAAAAAACGTGATAAAAAGACTCGAACCTGGGACCTTCTGCACAACGAGCATATGTGATAACCGCTGTTCCACGGCAACTGTAAAAAGCGTGCCGAAATATCTATATACATCTAGTAAGTAAGTGTTAGGTTATTTTCGTTACGGAATTTCTGGAATCGGTCCCCACGCTCAAGGCCCGCGATAGAAGCTATGCAATAGCTTATAATTGTATCGAAAGTGATATTTCGGTTCATTATGATTCATATCTTTGGTGCATTCAGATCTCACCATTTCATTCATTGATCATTTTGATGTGTTCCAATTTAGGTTAATGATGAGGATTTAAGTATTGTTGCAATAATGATGGCTTAAGAAATATGATTGAGAGTATCATCAGATGTGTAGTTCATCAGCGTTTCTGACACTGTTATGCAGGACAGCAGGAAATTTTGTGTGACCCTTCAAGTCTTTTTTTTTTATGAAATAGGAGGACAAACGGGTCACCTGTTGTTAAGTGATCACCGCCGCCCACGATCTCTTGCAACACCAGAGGAATCACACGAGCGTTGCCGGCCTTTAAGGAAGGTGTACGCGCTTTTTTTGAAGGTACCCATGTCGTATCGTCCCGGAAACACCGCACAAGGAAGTTCATTCCACAGCTTAGTAGTACGTGGAAGAAAGCTCCTTGAAAACCGCACTGTGGAGGACCGCCACACATCCAGATGGTGAGGGTGATATCCTAACTTGTGGCGTGTCGTGTATAAGACTTATAATAAAATCAAAGAATTTAAATTATTTAAAATATATAGTAAAAGTTAACTATCTAATAACAATTTATTAAACAATGCAATCTTAGTCTTAAGCTGCCAATATATTAATATGATCCATTAATTTGAAAGTAAAAATTTCTTATTAAAATTATGTCAATTTAAAAGTTACAGATGTGGGTTTTATAAATGTAATTAATCCTGTTTTGAGTAGTCTGAATTTTCATCGGATCTTGTTGTTTCTGTAAAAAAGAAATTATTTATTTATTTTCAATCTGATAAAACATAATTATTTTTGTTGTTTTGCAGTCATTAGCAGATGATTCTGTAGTGACTTCATGGCGGATAATATAGTAAATAACGATTTCCGATTTAAGAACTTTATTTCTCAGAAGAATATTACAATATTCACTTATAGAGAAAATATATTCTAATTACAATATAATATGTGTGCCGTGAGAATATAACAATATCTATAATATATCGATTATTTTTCTTCTTTAACTATAAATATTAACAGAGTAAGTAAAGTGGAAAAAAAAAAACAGTAAACACACACTAGATGAAACACTTAAAAAGAAATAACTATACAAATTATAATCTAAAGAACATTCATAAATAATAAAATAACAACAATCAAATTGTACACATTTCTTTTACGATAATAAGGGACGAGAAGAGCAGGACGTTCAGCTGATGGTAATTGATACGCCCTGCCCATTACATGAAAGTGCCACTCAGGATTCATGAAAAAACCAAAAATTCTGAGCAGCACTACAATTGCGGTCGTCACCTAAGATAACACATAAGACACATAAGATGTTAAGTCTTATTCGCCTAGTTATTTCACTAGCTACGGAACATGAATGCTTCACGGCAGTTGTTGTACCCATAATCTAGCCGACATCCTATTCTAAAGAGCTTCACACTATTAAATGCCTTCACCTTAGTTGCCTCTTTCGATATCCTTGGGCCTGGGACTTCCCTATTCTTAAATATTTAAAATTAGATATACATTAATAGTTATAAAAATCTATGACTCAGAAACGACTGTCTACGTAATGGGTCGCCAATGCATGGCTGAGTTATCAGTCTAGAGACGGAAGTTAATGCGTTCCAATATTAGTGGCGTTCAGAGTTTTATTTATGGATGAGAAGGACATTTTTTATCAGTGGGAGACTTCATTGCACAGGATGCCGGCTAGATTTTGGGTACCACAACTGCCGTGAAGCAGTAATGTGTAAGCATTTTCGGTCTGAAGGGCGCCGTAGCTAGTGAAATTACTGGACAAATTTATATTGAACACTCGTAAAGAGGCTTTGACATGGAGAGAAGAACTGATAAGAAACACCCAGCCCAAAAGAGTGACCGATGCTACACTTCCAAGATTTTGATAATACAATATGAATATTCAGATAATAGAATACACTTACCTGGCACTAAGCAAGACATTCGGGTGCAGTACTCTATACTATCAGCACCACACACACATCGATTGCATTCCACTGTGTATGATGTAAAAGGCTTGCAGCCGACAGCTTCTGCTAAAATTATAGAAAAAAAATTAGAAAATTTATACGTTATAACGACAGCTATGAACATTTCGAGAAAAATAACGACAAACTGCAAGCACATGAGTAAATTTAAAGTAACAGAGACTAAGGTTCATACAACCACGCGAAATGATTGCACTACTACAATGATATATATTAATAATTTATATTAATAGATGTTAAACTGTAATTTTTGTTTGAAATCATGTATCTAGGATTATTTAATATCGATGATCAAACCCAATAAAAAAGTTAACAACACATGTTTTATTTAATACCTCTTAACATTTTGTGACAGCCCTACCAAAGTAGGTAACAATTTTGCCCACTCTTAAGAAGTTTTGCCTCTGTACCGTATATTTACTCATGTGCTGCTAGGCTCTATTTTTAGCAACGAATGTACTTTCTAGAAACTGTCATATCCATGATGTTAACACGAGGAACAAAGATACACTTATTATGCCTACTACTCGGCTAAGTTGAATTAGTACGTGTTTTATGGTGCGATGTAGGTATATGCTTTTACAACAAAAAAGATCTTAGCAAAATGTTCAAAACAAATGTATCACGAAATTCAACAGAATTGATAAAAGACGTTTATGTGGTAAAGGTTAATTGTAAACCTTTACCACATAAACGGTCATTATGTACACATGATTGCATGACAATGTGTGGGGCCTCCTGTTTCCGTAATAAGACTCCTTAATTGGGTCCAATTTGCGGACAGGGTTGCCTCAACCATACATGAATTTCACTCCAATCAATTCGTCTTCTCGTTTACAATTATTTTGCATCAGTGTAGTTAGGTGTTTGTTACCTGTCATTGTAATGTACGTGTTTGTACAATTTTGCTGTCACACATAGCTTAAGACGGGGATACACGTGCCAGTAAATCGGGAAAGTAGCTGGCATGAAAGTTACTGGCATATACGAGTACCTAGCACGCTGCGGATCCATGCAAGTTGTGCCCATGCACGCCAGTAATGCCATCGCGTATACACAGGACAGCGGTAACGGGTTTGTTTGACTCTATATCTTCTATTATGTATAATTTTTCATCATTGTTATTTTTATCATACGTAAGTTATATATTATAACTAGCTGACCCGACAGACGTTGTTCTGTAGATAATTAAAAAAAAAAACTGTTTTATAGAAATTTGCCAATAATATTTCAAAACATCAAGAATTATTTCGTAAGAAATGCTCCCCTGTTGTTATAGTGGAATTGTTTCACAGCATAACTGTCAAACCGTGCGTCAATAAATTCTGTCACAGCAAATATGTCCATACAAAACAAATATTGGAAATAAAAATAGTTTTGGGACCCAAATCAAAATAAAAACTATCCTATCTCTCAAGTTGGACTAAACTGCATTTCATGATGTAATCCCCATTTAAATCCGTTCATTAGTTTAGGAGTCCATCGCGGACAAACAACGTGTCACGTAATTTATATATATTAGATGTAATTTGAATTTGAATTTGAAATTTTGCATTTATTTCTTAGTCGTTTATAATAATAATTTTTTCCATTAATACTTGTTAGCATATATGTTTTTTTACCTCTAAAACTATTTACTTTGTGAAAATTATTGAAGCATGTGGTAGATTTAATTGTTTGTTACATTAAGTACATAATATTTAGTCAGTATTATAAAAAAATATAATGCATCAATGTAAAGAAATGTTCTAAATAAATAAAATGTTTGTTATTGCTAAAGTTAGTTGTTGCAACCCAGCTGGAGTTAATGCCAAGCGTGGCTGTCTGTTTACGTCTTGTCAATCAAAAGTTGGTTACAGTAACAAAAGATTCGCTTTTCTTTTCTTCTTCTTCGCCGTTACACTCTTGACAGAGCGGTCGTGGTCATCACGAAGTCTCACGTGGAATCGTTTGGGGCAGATGTGATGCGCCCCACGAGACTTCGCCACTTTTCATTCAATGGACTTGGAGAATGGAGACGTTGGTGCGAAACTCGGTCCATGAAACTCCTAGCATTCTCCTCCAGCACCACATCTCCAGAGCATCAATTTTCTTTTTCTCGGCTTGTCGCAACGTCCACGTCTCTGCAGCATACAAAAATATGGGAAAAACAATTTTTCTTTTCTATCTTGCCGTATCTCCGTTACAGATGTTCTTCTCATTCACACATTGTAAGTCTTTACGTTAGTATATTATAAATCTATGCATGTATCTAATTGATATTTACACCTGTAAATGCATGTCATAATGTTTTATAATTTATTGATGTTTAATGGTGAAACTATTCAAATAAATAATTTCTCTCGAGATCCTACAGGATCTAGTCTATACTGACGACTTTAAGGTATCGATTATCCATTAGGTTATTTTGAACATGCACTTATTTACAAAACTTTATAAAAAAATCTTACTTACAACGCTTCCAAAACAAAAGCATATCCTCATCCAGATATCTGGCCTGAAAGAGCGATCCCAACTGAAACAAATATTTTTTTTATGAGAAGCGCCGTTGTGGTAAACCATAATAAATATGGCTGGCATGTGGAAAAGAGCCTCCCACTGGTAGTTTAAAACATGTTACTAAAATTTGCAAAAATTATGAAAAACTTACGGTTAAGGTTAAGAAAATACAGCATAACCACATGTTGGCTAGTTCTCAGTAAAAATAAAACAGAAATCGATTTCAATTGATCGCTTCATTGTGCTGTACATAATTGTATTGTATCGTGGTGAGTGCTGATTAGAAATGGCATAAATTCAAGTTACGATTATAGCGAGCCGCTTTGTAATGGAAAATATATCATTGCTGCTATTTTTTAAATAAAACGCTTTTAATGGATAAAACGCGTGTAATTGTAACTGTTTTTACATTAGATTTTTGCGTAAAAGTAACATTTTTATTTTAGTTAGCACGACGTTTCAAGATTTTTTCAGATCTCGTTTTCGTTAGGGGGACTGACGAACATTCGCGTTAATCAAAGAAAATACTATGCTGATGTTTTATATAAAACTTGAGGGCTTATTAATATTTAATGCGGAATTGAAAATGTTTTTATCTTGAAGTAGCTCGGATATTGACAAACCTACTTGTGACTCCAAACGTTTTTGGCTTTTTTGGGCGAGTCGAAGAAGATAAGTTATGGACAATGCTCGAGGTTGGTGGAAGTACTCCACTCCACTATTCTGACATGATTATGTACTTCATATACCTTAATATACACTTTAAAATTTACTTAAGTTGGATATAAATTCTAGATGACATAAGGAATTAACTTCGTTGATCTGAATATGATCTGATAATTTACGCCATTTATACACCAACGAGTAGCTGTTTAAATTATGAAGGACCAATTCTTGCAAAATACTACTGAAAATGTAAATATGAAACATGAATATAATATAATTATACAGCCCCACGATGCTTAAATACTTTAGAAAAAGAAGTGCTTGATAACCTAAAAAAACTAAGTTTAAAAAAACGACTTCAAAAATTGAAAAGTATACAATTACATAATAAAGAAGAAGAGACCTTTAATAGTAATAAAACACTACCTATTGATAGAGTTTAAGTCGGTGCCAAGCCAAATATAATAGCGGGTACATACGCTTGCCAGGCAAATGAGGTGTATTAGGTAAATTAAATCTTTGTAATTGTATAATTTTCTGTTTTTGAAGTTGGTTTTTTCAACGTAGTTTTTTTAATTTTTACTTTTTAGTGTCTGCAACAGGTTGTTTTGTAAACTACAGTAGGATTTTTCTAGATTTCATCACGTAAAGTATAAGATTTTGTTTCTTTTTATTGTCATAATATATTATATAGAATGTTTTTAAGTAACTACGGGTAGGCCTACAAAAGGTGCCACGTGCCTCAAACAATATAAATCCCAAAAACAGGAACAGAGAAAAGGAATCAACACGTAAAAAATTCTGTTCAAAACTCGTATTTCACGTTCTTGTGAGATAATGAATTAATATCGAAAAGAACGTTTGCTAGTTATGAATAACAGCTAACCTAAGACCCACTTATGGGGACACGGGTTAATAATAATATATAATCAGCCTAAATGAGAGTCCTAAAAAAATTGTACACAAACTATTATTATATCATCCACGTAAACAAAAATTTTCGTAAAATGAAAAGTACTGGGCCAAACTATGTCAAATTTTATGGAACCAAATAGCAAATATTCCGCATCTAATTAAAGATGCATCATCTAAATCGCATCATAAATCTCAGCGGTGTACATACATAAAAACAAACCCATCAAATTGAGAACCTCCTCCCTTTTTAAGTCGGTTAAAACAATAATAGATAAACTATCAGAATCATGTACAATATAATCTCTTACAACAAAGTAAAATATGTGTATGAACTAAAATGTTTGCAGAGCGCTGTTTGAACAACTGAAAGCTTTACTGTAACAATCACGTGATACTGTAAACACAACTTTATTCTGACTTCAGTCTTATTACAATGAGAGGACTATTTATTTAACAGACACCGCACCTTGAGAATAGCAGGATAGGTGTAAGGAAATAAATTATATTATAGTTATATTTAATCCAATAAAAAATCCACGCAAATATTGAGGAAAGAATATAGCAGATTTCACTGGTTTGATATATGTCCGTTTAACCAAACATCTACATTTTTAACAAATATAATTTTAAAATATTTGGTTTTATTGCTATCGGTGAATATCCAGTACACGATGTCAGATAGAACATTGCATACTTCGTCATACGTAACTTGGTTTCATTTTACTGTGAATAAGAGTCAAGTGTCAACAGAGGACAAGTGTCAAGAGGAACGGCCTAAAAATAGATCCTTGTGGTACCCCATATTGAGAAAAGTGCCACCAATTCCCCTGTCATTCAAATCAACTTTCTGAATTATACTGTTTAGTGAAATGGAGGCTCTAGCGTGTTGAACACATTCAAAAGCCGTAGATAAATTGCAACAAAGATACCATGACCCCTCATTCTTGATAAGCTCAACAGCCTAGTATAGCCAAACTGTTTCA